>NC_081275.1:5398913-5643913 GCF_030490865.1 Poecile atricapillus
GCATTTCCACCTGAGAAATTGCCCCAGCAGGGATTTACTTCCACAGAGGCCAGGTTGCTCTCTCCCCTCATGAATCACCACATCTTCCACTTGGAGTTCTCCAGTTGTGTCCAGACTCTGCTCTTGCGCTCCCTGGCCTTGAGATGAGCTCCTGCTGCTCAGGGTAACCTCTGAGCCTGTGTTGGTGCCGAGCCACTGATCTGCTCTCTTGGTGTTCTCCAGCTCACACAACTCTGGTACAGACACGGGCAGAAATGATGGACATGCAACAACCCAGAGAGTTGAACACCAGCCCCGTGTTGAGCCTCAAGCCCAAGGAGCCTTCACTGGGACATCATGGAACTGTAACGCTTGCGGTTGCCCTGACCCCGAGCACTGAGGGTGATGTCAGCAGCCTGGACAATTCCAGAACAAATTCATATCCCCCTCAGCATCTCTTGGGGCACAAAGGCAAAACAGGCATTGATGACCTGAAGGCCAAGCTCAAGAAAAAACTGCACAAATCTAAAAGCATCAAGAAAAGCATTGTCCCACACCAGCCCCAGCCTACCAGGCTGATGGATATTTCGGAAAAGGCATCCTCAAACTGGGATCAAAGGGACATGGATTCACATTTGAACAGGGAAGCATTGAACCCCTGGGATGTAGCTGGTGGGTTAAAGCCCACTCATGACAAGTTAATTGATAGATACCTCCGAGACAAGGTGGCAGATCAAGCTCCAAGGCAGAACCACATTAGAACTCTCAAACAGCCCCTCGAGGATAACCCCTCTTGGGTTGGACATAATCAGCTTTTCTACCAGGTGTTGAGCCCTATGACAGCAGAAGGAGAGCTCAGAGCCACGGCCAGAAAAGCTGAGCAACGTCTAAACAGGAACCAGGATTTTCTCTCTGACCCATTGGTTCAGAGCCACCTCACTGAGAGCAGCAGGGGAGAGACCATGGCTGAAGAGAAGCATTCCTCTCAAGGCAGGCACCTCCTGATCATGCCTGCCACCACAGACACACAGGGGAAGCAACAGGAGGAAGGGTCAATGTTCGTAAAAAAATCTGGGAGACCCCAAGGCCAAGATCTTGCCCCGGTTCCAAAAGAACTCTTGGATACCAGGGTCAATCATCACCTGCGCTTGCTGGAGCCAGATGAAGGTCTGCGGTCATTCATGGCTCATGTGGAGGAAGCCCTGAGGATGGACTGCAGCCTGCCCCAGCTCAAGCTGGCCTGTGCCAGGACATTCTCAAAGATCGGGATACTTCTAAAGGTGCTCAGCAAGAGGCAAGAGGCCCATGGAGCCTCTGATCGCATGGGCCAGTGTCTTCTGCAAGAGAATATTTTCAGACGCACTGCTTTGGATGATCAGGCGCCTACAGAAAAGGTAGGACAGTTGATGGGCACTGCTGCATTTGTGCTTCTGGGCAAGGGAGAATGGTAGGATCAATTTTCTTTCCCTCTGTGATCATCTTTCGTCTTTTCTCAGCCAAGACCAGAGACCGTGGATGACACGATCACATTCGTGGTTTTGCTGTCTCTCATTGCAATCATTTTACTGATCCTGAAGTGTGTCTTCCACGCAAGCCAATACCTTGTTTGACACATATCTGTCTGTCTTGTTGCTGGAGTGCTGGGGTGATGAGCCCCATGTGCCACTGCAGATGCCCCTGCACGTGCTGGGTGCCACAGGAGATGCTTTCCTAAGCCTGGAGCTTGTGGCAGCATCCACAGCACCCAGCACAGCGGGGTTCAGCCCGCCTGGGGGAAGCTTGTCCTGCCTTCTGTCCCAGTTCTCCCCAGCTTTGCTTTGCTCTCCTGCCTTCAGCCACACAGCAATGGGAGCTTTTGCCCTCTTGTGTTCGGCTAAAGATTACAGGAAAACGGATCTTACAAATCTCCCATTTTCCATCCCCAGATGCTCTCCCTCTCTCGTAAACTTGATTTCCAAAGCTTCCACAACTGGAGATCGTGGCTGAGAAGGTAACTGCTCCCTGCCCGTGCCTCTGTTGTGCCAGCAAGAGTCTTTCCTGTGAAGAGAAACTCCTCCCCGAGCCCCGCAGCTGCGCGGGTGCCACTGCCCAGGACTCCCCTGGCTGTGTTTCACACACGTCGTGTTTGGGGGAGCTCCGGGAAAGGGGCTCCTGAGCGACAGCGCTGGGCACGGCCAGGAGCTGCCAGCCCAAGCAGCCCTTCATCCACCGGTGCTGGGATGGATGTCTTGGGCTCCAGTGCGGTCCCAAATTTCTGTGAGCACGAGCAATACCTCTCTGTTCCCCGAACAGTCTCCTCTGCTGATGGCTCTGCCCTATTTTTCCCGCTCTCTCCCAGAGCAGCTGCTGAAGAGCTCACTCCCATCCTCTCCAGTTGCCTTTTGCATCCAGGGCTCATTTCCACCTACTCCAGCCACTGCCATCCCTGCTGGGGCTCCCCATCTTCCTTAGGCTCTGCTGACACACCCCCCCAAGCAGGGAGAGGTGCTGGCACCTGCTGCAGCCCTCCCTGGCCAAGCCTCACTGCTTAGGGACCGGGAGCAGGGACCTCTGGGCATGTGATGCCCAGAAGACTTTTTCTCCCCATTTACCTTGCCCACTCCGTTGGTTTGCAGTGCTGCAAATGCCACTTCCCAACTCTTCCAGTGGCTGCTTCCCAGACAGAGCAGAGCACAGGCAGCCCTGCTACCCACAGCCTCCAGCACCAGCTGCCTTCCCTTTTTATCCCTATTTTCCCTTTCTGGTTTTTTCAGTTCTTTTGGAAAACTGCTCCAGAGAGTGAGGAAGGATAACGAGGAGGCACAGGATGTAGAGGAAATAAGAGCAGGGAGTTCCTGCCAGTGTTGCCCCTGTTCCCAGACCGTCCATGGCAATTCCCAGTGCTGTTCCCTGTTCACAGAATCGGAATTGCCGTTGCTTCAACGCATCAGGGATGCCTATGAAGCCCATGCATCTCAGGAAGAGACCTAGTGTGAGGAACGCAGGTCGAAGAAGTTGTTCAAGAAGAACTTCATGGGATGCCAACAACTCTTTTTCTCCTGTTCTGCTGCAGGAACTGCTGAGGCTCTCCTTGGATGCTTTTGCATTGGATGTTGCTATTCCCTTAGATGCTTTTTCCTTGCCCATTATTTTCTTTCTGCTAGTGCTGAGGGAGTGTGCTGCAGGCAGCCACGAGCTCAGAACACCCAGAGAAGGCTTCAGTACCTCAGGGTTTTCTTCTTCCTTTGTGGCAATGTTTCTCCCTGCATTCAATAAAAACAAAGATTTCTCCTCATTCCTCCTGGCGTTGCTGATGTGTTTGTAAAAGCAGATTCCGTTCTCCCTCATGGCGCGGGCCAAATTCAGTTCCAGCTGGGTCTTTGCTTCTCTACCTTTCTCCATGCATGCCCCAACACCATCCTCGCCGTCCTCCTGCCCTTCTTGGAAATTTGTAACTTCTGTGTTTTCCCTGAGTCCCAGCCAAAGCTTCCTGCTCAGCCACTCTGCTTTCCTCACCAGCTGGTCCTTGGGCACACGGGCACAAGGCAGGAGCCTGTGCCTTGAAGGATTGCTCCTTGCACAATGTCCAGCCTCCCTGGGCTCCTCTGCCCCTCAGGACAGCGTCCCCAGGGAGCCTCTCAAGCAGTGGGGCTGCACTGACTCACCCTGGGCAGCCCCTCCAACCTGGATGGACCTTTGTCCACATCGTCACTGTCCCAGCCCCAGAGGCCCAGAGCCTGCACCGTGCTGTGCAGAGGGAGCCGGGAAGGTGACAGGGGCCGGGAGGGGATTCCCCTGCTGCCCTGAGCAGGGACCTGTTTCCATTTGCCCCTTACCTCTGCCAGCCCCGGTGCCACTGCCCGGCTCTGGCACTGCCGGCACCCAAGAACAGCGCGAGCTCCCTCTGGGTCATCACGTGCCATATTCTGGCTATGGCTCACTGAACAGTGGAAAGCACAGCTGCATTCTCATCTGGGAGGCCAATGAGGACAAAGCACAACTCTTGGAGGAGGAAACTGTCTGCCTTCCTGCTTGTTTCCAGCTTGGAAGAAATCTCTTCCCTATCGCATTCCCTCATGCATCAATCACTTCTTTGGGGTCTTCCCCAGGTGCAGAGGTGCATTCCCACAGCTGTTGCTCCCCTTGGCATTGTCTGTGCCCTTCTGTCTGCCTGTGCCCAACAGCTGGCCCTGGACTGGTGCTGCAGGTACAACGAGCATCGCCCAGCGCCCTCAGTCCCCTCCCCTGCTCAGCACTTGGGTTTCCCTTCCAGGCCCCTGCTTCAGCTGCAATGCGGGTTCCCATTCAAACAAAGCCTTCCTGGATATCTCTTTGGATATCAAAATAAGAGACTTTGCAGTAGCGCTTCTAAAATGTCCCAAGGCCCCTGTAGTTTTCCAGGGTCAACACTTTTGTGTTACCAATGTCTCCTGCGGGCACAAGAGCTCTGGGTGGCGGGTGGGAAGGGGAATGGCCGGTGTCCTCCTGCAGAGGTCATGGCACTGATGTCCCCATGGTGCTGGCGTGGAGCTGCAAAAGCAGCACTGTCCCCTCTGCGGCCCTGAGGTTTCTGCCTCTTCCTCCTTCCCTTTGCTCCCAGGCTGATGGCTGCCTTGTTGTACCTGCTGCTGAAGGGCTGCTGTCATGGAGCAGAGTCATCTTCTCAAGGAGGTTTCATGCACGCCCATGAAATGCACCTTTGTCTAATATGGCTCAGAATAGCCTTAAACTAGCCACAGGGTGTTTGTTTGAGACAGGCAACACAGCCATCAGGAGCAATTTCTTCATGGAAGGGCTGGTCAGGCCTTGGGAAGGGGCTGCCCACGGAGGCGATGGACTCCCCATGCCTGGAGGTGTTCAAGGAAGGGCTGGAGGTGAAACGGAGTGCTCTGGGCTGGCCGCCAAGGTGGGGATCGGGCACGGATGGACTCGCTGAACGCGGAGGTGTTTTCCGTCCTAAAGTGACCCCGAGACTCCGGCACTCTGAGCCCAGGCCTGGAGCCCGCCCTGCCCCAAGCGCTGCCGGAGCCGGCCCGGCCCGAGCTGTTGGGCCGCGCGTTTCTCCTCAGGCCGCGGGGGCCGCTGCCGGGGCCGCTGCCCGGAGCCGGAGCTGCCTCTGCGGCGGAGCGGCCGCGCTTCCCGCCCGGGCCCGGGGCGCCTCTCTGCGCGCTGCTGGCGGGGCTGTGCCTTTTGTTGCCAAAGCTGCCCGCGGTTCCTGTGCACGGGGGTCGCTGCCGGTGCCGCCGCGCCGCGGCGGAGCTGCCGCCCTCAGGCTCCCAACGCTTCCCGCCATTGGCGCTGGGCTCCCTCCGTCTCTCCCGGCGGACATTCCGAGCTTTGCCCGCCTTGCGGGAAGCGCCCCTCGCTCTCCCTCAGCCGTGCGGGCCTTTGGCCCGGGCCGGAGGCCGCCAAAGGAAGGCGCTCTCACCTCCCTGCGCAAGTGCAGCGGGGAGAGAAAAGCCAGCCGAAGGTGTTATTGATTATATTGATTAATAAGAGTCAAATTAGCAGCTAATTAACAAATTTTATTAATCATTGCAGCAAAACAAGGAGGCAATGCAGCGCTGGGCGACAGGGGGTTTTTCTATCCAGCCAACTGCCGCGCATACTGAGGTTTCAGTCAGTCTTTTTAAGATGTTCATGAGCCTTTTGCGCATGCTTCGGGGTTGTTGTTGAAACATCTTGCTTCACTTCTATTCTTCTTCCTGGAAAGTCCCGCGCCTGGTCTGTACGAAAACAACCCCGACCACAACTTGCGAAAAGCTTTCTACATTAGCTTGCGAAGGAAAAGAGAGCAAAAAAAAGAAAAAAAAAAAAACAACCAACCAACCACATCCTGATTAACTGACGAACATCATCCCAATTAATCCCAGTTAATGAACAAACATAACTCATAACAGAAGGCTCAGGAGTTGACAGAGAGGGAGAGATCCCTCCCCGATCACCGTCACGGACACAACAGATGGAATTTGGGGAGAGGAATGACATTTATTAATCACAAAGTCACAGCAGGATAATAAGAAGCAAAAGAAATTTCAACAGCACCTGTAGCCACAAAAAACCCATACCAAAACCTGGCCACACAAACCCAAAACAAACGGGAATGGCTTCACAGTGACAGGGAGCAGGGTTAGACGATGCGTTCGGGAGGAATTCTTCCCTGGGAGGCCGGGGAGTCCCTGGCACAGGTGCCCAGAGCACCAGCTGTGGCTGCCCCATCCCTGCAAGCGTCCCAGGCCAGGTTGGATGGGGCTGGGAGCAGCCTGGCATAGTGGAAGGTGTCCCTGCCCATGGCAGGGGCTGCAGCTGGCTCATCCCTAAGGCCCCTCCCGAGCCAATCCATTGCATGATTCCGCAGATTGATGGCTCTGTGACAGAGTCATTTGGAGACAGCATCACCTGAGCTCCGCTTTGCTGTGAGCTCTGATGCCAAGCATCACCATGGGAGCATTGCCGCAGTGACGTGAGAAGGGGCACTGTGACATCGGCAGCACCACTGTGACACAGGAACTGCCACAGCTACACCTCAGGCCTGTGTGCCAGGAGAGTGCAGCCAGTCCTGCCTCGCCATGGACCTGGTGACGCGTCTCGTGTGCTCTCTGCTCCTGCTGGCCCTGCTGCTGGCAGGGGCCCCCTCCCCAGGAGAGGCCAAAGAGCTCTGCCCAGAGCCCTGCCACTGCCCAGGGCATGGGCGCCTGGACTGCCGCCACGCCGGCCTGGCCACCGTGCCCCCGGCCAGCCGCCGCCGGGCCCTCACCGTCCTGTGAGTCCTGCCGCCCCACAGAGCCCTGCAGCTCCCCCTCCTCGGCCCCCTCTTGCTGCAAACCCCATGTGGGACACCCTTGGGACTCCCTGGCAGGAGACACGGGGGGTTTGGGGGCCCAGGCTCAGCACGAGGGTGAAGCCAGGCTGGACATGCTGGGCCTTCTCCAGGCAAAGTCTGCTTCCAGCTCAGCAGCCAAATGGCAGGGAAATGGCTTTTCCTGAGAGGGGACGGGCTGGGTCTTCTGCTTCTTTGCAGAGATTTCACTGGAAACTCCATTGCTGCTGTTGGAAAGCAAGCCTGGAAAGACTACCCATGGACTGAGACCTTGTAAGTGCCTTGCAGCATTTCCAGTGTCAGCAGTTTAGGTATTTTCCATCCTTTGGTCTGGGGTTGGAGCATCAGGCCCCACACCACCGTTTTCACTGGAATTCAAAGTTGGGTTGCTCCGCAAGGAGGGCTGTGAATGGCCACAGCTTCCCAGCATGGCAAGAAATGCCCTGAACCGCGTCTCTTGCAGCCCAGGGCACCGTCCCTGTGTCTGTTTGCCCAGGGATGGAGCTGTGGTCAGCTTCAGCTGGCCGGGAGCAAGTGACTGCTCTGGCTAGGGGTGGGGACCATGCCTGCAGTGACCCAAAGAGATGCTTCAGTCAAGCTGCTGCAGGAGATTTTCCCAGTGTAATCCCAGGTGATGCTGGACAGCAGCCACTGTCACAACGTCCCTGTGTCCCCTTGCAGAGTGCTCAGGAAGAACGAGCTGCGGGTAGTGAAGAGCCATTCCCTGGAGGGGCTGTTCCTGCTGAAGCACCTGTAAGCACCGTGCCCTGCCCATAGTGGGGGGCTCCTGCCTGCCCCTCCCTGGGGCCCTGCTGCTCAGCCCAGCCGCGGGCACGTGGCCTTTGTCCCTCCTGGGATCCAGGCAGCAGAGGCAAGTAAAAGCGGCAGGGCAAGTGGAAGTGACATTTGCTGTTCTAACTGGAACAGGGATTTGTCCTGCAATGAGATCCTGTCCGTTGAGGAACGAGCTTTTGAGCCACTGCCTTTCCTGAAGCTTCTGTGAGTGATAAAGGTTCCTTCTGGTGTGTTTAGCACAGTCTTTGCATTGGGCACCCTTCCTCTGTTGGAAAATGCTCCTGTTCTTTTCCCAACAGTCCCCAAATGTGCCCTGCTTAGAGGCCAGCTGAGCTGCAGAGCTCAGTGCCCATGGCCGGACGGCCACGCCAGGGGCACCGACCCCAGCGGGGCTGTCCACACGCAGCCTTCAGAGCAGCCAGTTCTTGCAGCCTTGGCTGCATCCTGGAGCAGAAATAGAGTCGGCACTTGTGCCCTTCACTTGCCCTCCTGGGCAGGCTACAAACACCACAAAAGCAGCAGTTTCCTCCCTCTTCCACCTTTCATGTGCACCTTTCCTACAAGGGGATCCCACTTTTCCCCCTCTTCCTGTAGGCCTGGCCTGACACCTTTGTGTGACCTCCTCTTTCCCCAGAAACCTCTCCGGGAATGGGCTCACGCGGATCCGCAGCGGAACTTTCCAGGCCTGGCACGGGATGCAGTTTCTCCAGGAGCTGTAAGTGGCACCCAGGCTAAAGGCACGGCAGGGCGAGTCTCTGCAGGGTCTGTGCAGGGCCAGTGGGCAAGAGCAGATTTGCCCTCTGGGAAGTCTTGATACCACCTGTGGATGTCAGCCAGGGAGCAGCAGGAGCGAGCAGCTGGAAAGGCCCTTTCCCCTGCCCTGCTCATCTCCCGCAAGGCTTCCTTGATCCCGGCCGCGCCATCCCCTCGTGCCCGGCACACCCAGCTCATGTCCTTGCCATCAGCCCTGACAGAGCTCTCTTGTTTCTCAGGATCCTCAGCCACAACCCGCTGGCTGTCATTGCTGACGCTGCCTTCTTCAAGCTGCCCTCAGTGAGCTTACTGTAAGTATTGGCTCCTTTGGAGCAGATCAACAGAGATCTGTGTCTCTCTCGAGTGCCCTGTTGTCAGGAGAGCAGCAGAGGTGCACGAGCAAATCTCCCTCTTGCCCAGCCTGAGTCTGCTGGAGACACAAGTGCCCCCAGCTCCAGCTCCAGCAGAGCAAGGCAAAGGCCAAGCAGTGCTGCTGTGGCCCCAGCTGCAAAGTGGGGAAGCCAGGAAGTGCGACACAAACTCTCAGGGACCAGAGCTCATGCACGTCTGGGGCCGTGGAATGGCCGCAGGGCTCTGGGAATGAACTGTACTCCTGCTGGAGCACTCATGCCAGCAGCTCGAGGCTGCTGCCTCCTTCAGGGGCTGGATCTGCCCTCCGGGGAGAGCAGCAGGAAGGTCAGGAGAGGCCAGTCCTTTCTGGTGGCATCTGTCTGCCACGAGAGCTGCAGGATTGCCCTCCTGATTCCAACGGCCTGGTTTTGAGCAGGGCAAGGCTGAGAGAAGCTGGGCTCCAGAATGCCTTCTCTTTGATCAGGCAGAAGTGGATGCCTCTGCCAACAGCACCACGATCAGCAGGGCCCTGGGCTTGCTCTCCGAGCAGAGTTCTGGCAGTGTCACTGGAGAATTTCATGAGCTCTTTCCAATGCTTGCAGAGACCTGAGTGCCACCCGAGTGACTCCGCAGACGCTGCTGCTGCTCCTGCAGACCACAGTGAGCTTGGAAACCCTGTGAGTGTGTGGGACTGAGCCCCAGGCGCCAGCAGGCCCTGAGTGCTGGGACAAGGGCTCTGCTTGGGGAACAAATCCCTGTGCCACAAAACCACAACGAGCCCAGGAAGCTCAAGAGTTGCTGTTTCCTTCTGGGAACCTGCCCAAACTCACAGAGGCAGAATTCAGAGGCAGAATTTCACCTTTCGGGTGACTTGCTGCACGTTTCTCAAAGGGAACTTGGATGTCAAGGCGGGTGCATTTCTGTGTCAAGTGGTATTGTGGGAGCAGTTCCAGTTTCCAGGATAAAATGCCCTTTCTAAAGTTTTGCACTGGAGTAGTGAGGGGGCTTTCCCAGAGCTGTGGCACACACTGAAGCACACGCCCCATGTGTGGTATCCGTGTGTTCCCTGAGTTGGGCTCGGAGCCATGCATTGGGTGGCTGGGTTCTCCTCCAATAATCCCCTCTTGTCTTTAGCCAAGTGCCCGAGGAGGTGGCCTGCTGCCTGTGCCAGGAGCGTCCCCGCCCCGAGAGCCCGTGCAGGAGCATCCAGATGGTCTGCGAGAAGCTGTGCAGCGGCAGCGCCCCGCAGTGCGGTTGGTGTCCGGAGGGGCTGGGGGGAGCTCAGATCTGCCACTTCTCTGGAGCCTGGGGAGCTGCTGCAGCACTGCCCCGTCTTGGGGGGTCCTGATCTCCCCTTGGAGTGCAGGACTTGGGCAAAACCCCTTGGCTTGAGACGTTCCTGGTGATTGTACATATCTTGTGGGTCACATCCTGTCTGGAGAAGAAAGAGCTCACTGGGACACTCCACGATCCACGTGGAGGAGAGAGGGCAGGGCCCCCAAAGTGCTCTGCAGGGTGAACACCAAGCACCGTTATCCCCTCGTTGGGCTGTGCAAGGGGAGCAAAGCACTGTCCTGCTCTAGCTGGGCACAGGGCAGAGAACATCCTATCCCCAGCAGGCTGGACTTGTGCAAACAGATACAGCCAGGTTTCCAAGGTCCCCACACAGAGCTGGGTTCTGTCACTGACTCAGCCCCACGTTTCCCACAGCACAGTCTCAGAGCTCTGGTGCTCTTGTGGAAGTTTTTCCTGCTGAGACAGCTTGAGCTGCTGCTGCTGGGAATTTCCCCGGAGCAAAGGAGTCCCTGGGCTTTTCTCCCCTGCCAGTCTGTGCCCCCATAGCAGTGCTGATCTTTCCCCTGGGCTCTCTGGCTCTTGTCTGGCTCCTGCAGAGCAACCCAGGCCTGGCTCAAACAGAGCTATGGGGAAGTCTCCGACAGCAAACCCATTCCCCAGGGATGTTTCCCTCCCATCCAAAGAGAGCCCCCGGAGACACCAGGAAAGAACCAGCGCTCTGCTCTGCCCCAAGGGGATAATGGGACGGATTGAAGGGGTCTTCTCCTCTTCTCCCCAACACATCCCCCACTCTGCTCTCGTGCTCCCTGGCCTTGAGATGAGCTCCTGCTGCTCAGGGTAACCTCTGAGCCTGTGTTGGTGCCGAGCCACTGATCTGCTCTCTTGGTGTTCTCCAGCTCACACAACTCTGGTACAGACACGGGCAGAAATGATGGACATGCAACAACCCAGAGAGTTGAACACCAGCCCCGTGTTGAGCCTCAAGCCCAAGGAGCCTTCACTGGGACATCACGGAACTGTAACGCTTGCGGTTGCCCTGACCCCGAGCACTGAGGGTGATGTCAGCAGCCTGGACAATTCCAGAACCAATTCATATCCCCCTCAGCATCTCTTGGGGCACAAAGGCAAAACAAGCATTGATGACCTGAAGGTCAGGCTCAAGAAGAAGCTGCACAAGTCTAAAAGCATCAAGAGTGTGAAAAGCATTGTCCCACACCAGCCCCAGCCTACCAGGCTGAAGGATATGCTGGAAAAGGCATCCTCAAACTGGGATCAAAGGGACATGGATTCACATTTGAACAGGGAAGCATTGAACCCCTGGGATGTAGCTGGTGGGTTAAAGCCCACTCATGACAAGTTTGTTGATAGATACCTCCGAGACAAGGTGGCAGATCAAGCTCCAAGGCAGAACTACATCAGTACTCTTAAACAGCCCCTGGAGGACAACCCCTCTTGGGTTGGACATAATCAGCTTTTCTACCAAGTGTTGAACCCTATGACAGCAGAAGGAGAGTTCAGAGCCACGGCCAGAAAAGCTGAGCAACGTCTAAACAGGAACCAGGATTTTCTCTCTGACCCACTGGTTCAGAGCCACCTCACTGAGAGCAGCAGGGGAGAGGCCATGGCTGAAGAGAAGCATTCCTCTCAAGGCAGGCACCTCCTGATCATGCCTGCCACCACAGACACACAGGGGAAGCAACAGGAGGAAGGGTCAATGTTCGTAAAAAAATCTGGGAGACCCCAAGGCCAAGATCTTGCCCCGGTTCCAAAAGAACTCTTGGATACCAGGGTCAATCATCACCTGCGCTTGCTGGAGCCAGATGAAGGTCTGCGGTCATTCATGGCTCATGTGGAGGAAGCCCTGAGGATGGACTGCAGACTGCCCCAGCTCAAGCTGGCCTGTGCCAGGACATTCTCAAAGATCGGGATACTTCTAAAAGTGCTCAGCAAGAGGCAAGCGGCCCATGGAGCCCCTGATAGCATGGGCCAGTGTCTTCTGCAAGAGAACATTTTCAGACGCACTGCTTTGGATGATCAGGCGCCTACAGAAAAGGTAGGAGAGTTGATGGGCACTGCTGCATTTGTGCTTCTGGGCAAGGGAGAATGGTAGGATGAATTTTCTTTCCCTCCGTGATCATCTTTCGTCTTTTCTCAGCCAAGGCCAGAGACCGTGGATGACACGATCACATTCGTGGTTTTGCTGTCTCTCATTGCAATCATTTTACTGATCCTGAAGTGTGTCTTCCACGTAAGCCAATACCTTGTTTGACACATATCTGTCTGTCTTGTTGCTGGAGTGCTGGGGTGATGAGCCCCATGTGCCACTGCAGATGCCCCTGCACGTGCTGGGTGCCAGAGGAGATGCTTTCCTAAGCCTGGAGCTTGTGGCAGCATCCACAGCACCCAGCACAGCGGGGTTCAGCCCGCCTGGGGGAAGCTTGTCCTGCCTTCTGTCCCAGTTCTCCCCGGCTTTGCTTTGCTCTCCTGCCTTCAGCCACACAGCAATTAGATTGGGAGCCCTGTGAGTACAAACAGCTCTTTGAGTTCCTGGAGAGAGAAGCAGGAATTTGAAAAGGAAGGACAGATTCTTTTTAAAGTCATTGCTACTGGCACAGACTTGCACATGTGTAGAACAGACTGGGTTCGATGAGGAATCTCTTGGTCTCCCATGTTCTGTAGAATATGACAAGAAAACTCTGGTGTTACAAGTTTCTCTCCTTTCCAAGGTGTTTTCCCAATGTGCTGCAGCTGTTTGCCAACAGCTACCCAGATGGAAATCGTGGCTGAGAAGGTAACTGCTCCCTGCCCGTGCCTCTGTTGTGCCAGCAAGAGTCTTTCCTGTGAAGAGAAACTCCTCCCCGAGCCCCGCAGCTGCGCGGGTGCCACTGCCCAGGACTCCCCTGGCTGTGTTTCACACACGTCGTGTTTGGGGGAGCTCCGGGAAAGGGGCTCCTGAGCGACAGCGCTGGGCACGGCCAGGAGCTGCCAGCCCAAGCAGCCCTTCATGCACCATTGATGCTTCCCCAGATGGGACACCTGTGTTGTGCCAGACAGGGATGTCCTTTCTGGGACCCACATCTTCCTTTGGCTCAGCTGAAATGACCCTGAGCAGGAAGAGGTGCTGCACCTCCTGCAGCCCTCCCCAGCCAAACCTCACTGTGTATTTTTTTTGATTTTCAGGATGTCTATAAAACTGAAACAGAGATGGAGGAAGAACAAGTACAGGGATGTAGAGGATGCAGAGCAGGTAAGGGCAGGAACAGATGCCAGTGCTGCTCCTCTACCTGCACGACCTGCTCTGCCTCACCTCTCTGAATCCTTTCCTTCCATGGCAATTTCCAGGACTTGCCTGAGCTCAGTGAAGCTGAATTGCTGTTGGTTCAATACATCATGGATGTCCTTGATAAAGAGGAAGAAGAATTGCAGAAACAAATGCAGAAAGAGAACACAGGTGTCTCACCAGAAGTGATACAACATGAAGAACTTGAGTGAGGGGAAGAAGATGGATGCCAACACTTCTTCTCCAGCTCCTGCACCTGTTACCTCTGTCTCTCTTTTCTTTGCCTCCTTTGGGCTCTGTTCTCTGTGGATATAACTTTCTATAGTCTCCCAGCCTCCTCCGGGCTGAATTCTCTGTAGATACAGCTTTCTATAGTCCCCCAGCCTCCTCTGGGCTGAATTTTCTGTGAATACAGCTTTCTATAGTTTCTCAGCCTTCTCTGGGCTGAATTCTTCTGGGATCCTCCCTCGTGGGGAGTTCCACTTATCTCAGTTCTCATTATTTGAAGTAAACTCTCGAGCTCGTTAGAATCTTGTTTCTCGTGTTTATTGAAGGATCCTCATAAAACTTAACAGATCTCTCCAGGCTGGTTACAAGGTTAATCTTTGCAATCTGGTACATTTCTTTCTTCTGATGGTACAAACAAGGCCTTGTGGCACACTTCATGTCTGATAGACAAAATGGCCCTGAACTACGCAGTTCTTTTATCTTTATACCTATTTTTATCCAATTAACAATAGACACGTATATTATTTTTCTTAATGACCCAATGACCCATCACCTCTGTGATGCACTGCGGCATTTTCTATCCAATTACTAACTACTACCCAAAAACCCCTAGGAGAAGAACATGAAGAAGAAAGAAGAAGGACAAGAGACAACACCCTAAATCCTCCATCTTGTCTCCTGTTCTCTAAACTACTTTTTCACCCAGTGATTTAAGAAACTTTCTAATCTACACACTTACTTTTTTTTATCTAACTTTAGCATTTGTTTTCATGTATCACTATGAAAACATGCTCATGAATTTCATATAATATGAAATTCAGTGTTCTCTTGAATCCCAGAACTAAAAATTAAAAACAAGGGCACACAGTCTGTATTTCAGACTCCAACATCTGCCCCATACAGGAATTGCTGAAGCTTTCCTTTGATTCTAATCCTTGACTATTTCCTTGGATCCCAGTTCTTGCCTTGGAGGCTGTTTCCTTAGCTATTTCCATACTGATATTTCTTTGACTCTCATTGAACGTTACTTCCTTCACAGTTCTTTCCTTGGATGTTATTCCTAATAAATGCTGTTTTTGTGCAGCCAGAGTGTCCTGCGAGCAGGGAGAAGTATCTGTGTATGTTCAGGGCTGTGCACGTGTTTTTGAGTGTATGTGTGTGCGCTCATGTATCTGGTACCAGAAGCAGGACTCACATTTGAGTAGCAAGGATTAAACCCCTGGGATGGAGGTGGTGGGTTAAACCCCACTGATCATGAAAACCCCACAGAATAAAAAATGTCCTTTCTCCTCCCATTTTTGCTGATGTATTTGTAAAAGCAGTTTCTCCTCTCTCTTACTGAGTTGCTCAGCCTGAGCAAAAGGAGGCTCAGGGGGGACCTTCTGGCTCTCCATCACTCCCTGACATGAGGGACAGCCTGGTGTGGGGTTGGACTCTCCTTGCAGGGAACAGGAACAGGAGGAGAGGAAATGGCCCTGAGTTGTGCCAGGGAGGTTTAGGTTGGGCATTAGGAAGAATTTCTTCACAGAGAGGAGGATTAAACATTGGAATAGACTGCTCAATTGGTCACTGTGTGAGGAGGTGCTTGAGACACAGCTGGACATGGCACTCAGTGCTCTGGGCTGGGGGACAAGGTGGGGATTGGGCACGGGGTGGATTCGATAATCTTGGAGGGCTTTTCTGACCTCACTGACTCAGATTGTTACCATGACTGGAGCCTGCCCTGGCCCAGCTGCTCAGTCCTCTGCCAGGGCCACCCCACCAGGGATTAATTCCTTCTCAATATCCCGTCTAACCCTGGGGAAGCCACTCCCCCTTGTCCTGTCCCTCCATCCTTGTCCCAAATCCCTCTCCAGCTCTCCTGGATCCCTTTAGGCCCTGGAAGGGGCTCTGAGGTCTCCCTGGAGCCTCCCCTTTTCAGATGAACACCCCCAGCTCTCCACCCTGAGAGCAGAGGGGCTCCAGCTCTCAGAGGATCTCTGCAGCCTCCTCTGGACTCACTCCAGCAGCTCCACATCCTTCCTGTTCTGGGACCCCAGGGCTGGAGGCCGCTCTGCAGGTGGGGTCTCACCTGAGCAGGGCAGAATTCCCCCCTCACCCTCTGGTCACACTGCTGGGGATGGTGATAATTTCATGTTTTGATGCACTTATAAGACAACAGAATACAGAAATTGCATTTCCACCTGAGAAATTGCCCCAGCAGGGATTTACTTCCACAGAGGCCAGGTTGCTCTCTCCCCTCATGAATCACCACATCTTCCACTTGGAGTTCTCCAGTTGTGTCCAGACTCTGCTCTTGCGCTCCCTGGCCTTGAGACGAGCTCCTGCTGCTCAGGGTAACCTCTGAGCCTGTGTTGGTGCCGAGCCACTGATCTGCTCTCTTGGTGTTCTCCAGCTCACACAACTCTGGTACAGACACGGGCAGAAATGATGGACATGCAACAACCCAGAGAGTTGAACACCAGCCCCGTGTTGAGCCTCAAGCCCAAGGAGCCTTCACTGGGACATCATGGAACTGTAACGCTTGCGGTTGCCCAGACCCCGAGCACTGAGGGTGATGTCAGCAGCCTGGACAATTCCAGAACAAATTCATATCTCCCTCAGCATCTCTTGGGGCACAAAGGCAAAACAGGCATTGATGACCTGAAGGTCAGGCTCAAGAAAAAACTGCACAAATCTAAAAGCATCAAGAAAAGCATTGTCCCACACCAGCCCCAGCCTACCAGGCTGAAGGATATTTCGGAAAAGACATCCTCAAACTGGGATCAAAGGGAAATGGATTCACATTTGAACAGGGAAGCATTGAACCCCTGGGATGTATCTGGTGGGTTAAAGCCCACTCATGACAAGTTTGTTGATAGATACCTCCGAGACAAGGTGGCAGATCAAGCTCCAAGGCAGAACCACATTAGAACTCTCAAACAGCCCCTCGAGGATAACCCCTCTTGGGTTGGACATAATCAGCTTTTCTACCAGGTGTTGAGCCCTATGACAGCAGAAGGAGAGCTCAGAGCCACGGCCAGAAAAGCTGAGCAACGTCTAAACAGGAACCAGGATTTTCTCTCTGACCCACTGGTTCAGAGCCACCTCACTGAGAGCAGCAGGGGAGAGGCCATGGCTGAAGAGAAGCATTCCTCTCAAGGCAGGCACCTCCTGATCATGCCTGCCACCACAGACACACAGGGGAAGCAACAGGAGGAAGGGTCAATGTTCATAAAAAAATCTGGGAGACCCCAAGGCCAAGATCTTGCCCTGGTTCCAAAAGAACTCTTGGATACCAGGGTCAATCATCACCTGCGCTTGCTGGAGCCAGATGAAGGTCTGCGGTCATTCATGGCTCATGTGGAGGAAGCCCTGAGGATGGACTGCAGCCTGCCCCAGCTCAAGCTGGCCTGTGCCAGGACATTCTCAAAGATCGGGATACTTCTAAAGGTGCTCAGCAAGAGGCAAGAGGCCCATGGAGCCTCTGATCGCATGGGCCAGTGTCTTCTGCAAGAGAACATTTTCAGACGCACTGCTTTGGATGATCAGGCACCTACAGAAAAGGTAGGAGAGTTGATGGGCACTGCTGCATTTGTGCTTCTGGGCAAGGGAGAATGGTAGGATCAATTTTCTTTCCCTCCGTGATCATCTTTCGTCTTTTCTCAGCCAAGACCAGAGACTGTGGATGACACGATCACATTCGTGGTTTTGCTGTCTCTCATTGAAATCATTTTACTGATCCTGAAGTGTGTCTTCCACGTAAGCCAATACCTTGTTTGACACATATCTGTCTGTCTTGTTGCTGGAGTGCTGGGGAGATGAGCCCCATGTGCCACTGCAGATGCCCCTGCACGTGCTGGCTGCCACAGGAGATGCTTTCCTAAGCCTGGAGCTTGTGGCAGCATCCACAGCACCCAGCACAGCGGGGTTCAGCCCGCCTGGGGGAAGCTTGTCCTGCCTTCTGTCCCAGTTCTCCCCAGCTTTGCTTTGCTCTCCTGCCTTCAGCCACACAGCAATGGGAGCTTTTGCCCTCTTGTGTTCGGCTAAAGATTACAGGAAAACGGATCTTACAAATCTCCCATTTTCCATCCCCAGATGCTCTCCCTCTCTCGTGAACTTGATTTCCAAAGCTTCCACAACTGGAGATCGTGGCTGAGAAGGTAACTGCTCCCTGCCCGTGCCTCTGTTGTGCCAGCAAGAGTCTTTCCTGTGAAGAGAAACTCCTCCCCGAGCCCCGCAGCTGCGCGGGTGCCACTGCCCAGGACTCCCCTGGCTGTGTTTCACACACGTCGTGTTTGGGGGAGCTCCGGGAAAGGGGCTCCTGAGCGACAGCGCTGGGCACGGCCAGGAGCTGCCAGCCCAAGCAGCCCTTCATGCACCGGTGCTGGGATGGATGTCTTGGGCTCCAGTGCGGTCCCAAATTTCTGTGAGCACGAGCAATACCTCTCTGTTCCCAGAACAGTCTCCTCTGCTGATGGCTCTGCCCTATTTTTCCCGCTCTCTCCCAGAGCAGCTGCTGAAGAGCTCACTCCCATCCTCTCCAGTTGCCTTTTGCATCCAGGGCTCATTTCCACCTACTCCAGCCACTGCCATCCCTGCTGGGGCTCCCCATCTTCCTTAGGCTCTGCTGACACACCCCCCCAAGCAGGGAGAGGTGCTGGCACCTGCTGCAGCCCTCCCTGGCCAAGCCTCACTGCTTAGGGACCGGGAGCAGGGACCTCTGGGCATGTGATGCCCAGAAGACTTTTTCTCCCCATTTACCTTGCCCACTCCGTTGGTTTGCAGTGCTGCAAATGCCACTTCCCAACTCTTCCAGTGGCTGCTTCCCAGACAGAGCAGAGCACAGGCAGCCCTGCTACCCACAGCCTCCAGCACCAGCTGCCTTCCCTTTTTATCCCTATTTTCCCTTTCTGGTTTTTTCAGTTCTTTTGGAAAACTGCTCCAGAGAGTGAGGAAGGATAACGAGGAGGCACAGGATGTAGAGGAAATAAGAGCAGGGAGCTCCTGCCAGTATTGCTCCCGTTCCCAGACCGTCCATGGCAATTCCCAGTGCTGTTCCCTGTTCACAGAATCGGAATTGCCGTTGCTTCAACGCATCAGGGATGCCTATGAAGCCCATGCATCTCAGGAAGAGACCTAGTGTGAGGAACGCAGGTCGAAGAAGTTGTTCAAGAAGAACTTCATGGGATGCCAACAACTCTTTTTCTCCTGTTCTGCTGCAGGAACTGCTGAGGCTCTCCTTGGATGCTTTTGCATTGGATGTTGCTATTCCCTTAGATGCTTTTTCCTTGCCCGTTATTTTCTTTCTGCTAGTGCTGAGGGAGTGTGCTGCAGGCAGCCACGAGCTCAGGACACCCAGAGAAGGCTTCAGTACCTCAGGGTTTTCTTCTTCCTTTGTGGCAATGTTTCTCCCTGCATTCAATAAAAACAAAGATTTCTCCTCATTCCTCCTGGCGTTGCTGATGTGTTTGTAAAAGCAGATTCCGTTCTCCCTTATGGCGTGGGCCAAATTCAGTTCCAGCTGGGTCTTTGCTTCTCTACCTTTCTCTATGCATGCCCCAACAACATCCTCGCCGTCCTCCTGCCCTTCTTGGAAATTTGTAACTTCTGTGTTTTCCCTGAGTCCCAGCCAAAGCTTCCTGCTCAGCCACTCTGCTTTCCTCACCAGCTGGTCCTTGGGCACACGGGCACAAGGCAGGAGCCTGTGCCTTGAAGGATTGCTCCTTGCACAATGTCCAGCCTCCCTGTGCTCCTCTGCCCCTCAGGACAGCGTCCCCAGGGAGCCTCTCAAGCAGTGGGGCGGCACTGACTCACCCTGGGCAGCCCCTCCAACCTGGATGGACCTTTGCCCACATCGTCACTGTCCCAGCCCCAGAGGCCCAGAGCCTGCACCGTGCTGTGCAGAGGGAGCCGGGAAGGTGACAGGGGCCGGGAGGGGATTCCCCTGCTGCCCTGAGCAGGGACCTGTTTCCATTTGCCCCTTACCTCTGCCAGCCCCGGTGCCACTGCCCGGCTCTGGCACTGCCGGCACCCAAGAACAGCGCAAGCTCCCTCTGGGTCATCACGTGCCATATTCTGGCTATGGCTCACTGAACAGTGGAAAGCACAGCTGCATTCTCATCTGGGAGGCCAATGAGGACAAAGCACAACTCTTGGAGGAGGAAACTGTCTGCCTTCCTGCTTGTTTACAGCTTGGAAGAAATCTCTTCCCTATCGCATTCCCTCACGCATCAATCACTTCTTTGGGGTCTTCCCCAGGTGCAGAGGTGCATTCCCACAGCTGCTGCTCCCCTTGGCATTGTCTGTGCCCTTCTGTCTGCCTGTGCCCAACAGCTGGCCCTGGACTGGTGCTGCAGGTACAACGAGCATCGCCCAGCGCCCTCAGTCCCCTCCCCTGCTCAGCACTTGGGTTTCCCTTCCAGGCCCCTGCTTCAGCTGCAATGCGGGTTCCCATTCAAACAAAGCCTTCCTGGATATCTCTTTGGATATCAAAATAAGAGACTTTGCAGTAGCGCTTCTAAAATGTCCCAAGGCCCCTGTAGTTTTCCAGGGTCAACACTTTTGTGTTACCAATGTCTCCTGCGGGCACAAGAGCTCTGGGTGGCGGGTGGGAAGGGGAATGGCCGGTGTCCTCCTGCAGAGGTCATGGCACTGATGTCCCCATGGTGCTGGCGTGGAGCTGCAAAAGCAGCACTGTCCCCTCTGCGGCCCTGAGGTTTCTGCCTCTTCCTCCTTCCCTTTGCTCCCAGGCTGATGGCTGCCTTGTTGTACCTGCTGCTGAAGGGCTGCTGTCATGGAGCAGAGTCATCTTCTCAAGGAGGTTTCATGCACGCCCATGAAATGCACCTTTGTCTAATATGGCTCAGAATAGCCTTAAACTAGCCACAGGGTGTTTGTTTGAGACAGGCAACACAGCCATCAGGAGCAATTTCTTCATGGAAGGGCTGGTCAGGCCTTGGGAAGGGGCTGCCCACGGAGGCGATGGACTCCCCATGCCTGGAGGTGTTCAAGGAAGGGCTGGAGGTGAAACGGAGTGCTCTGGGCTGGCCGCCAAGGTGGGGATCGGGCACGGATGGACTCGCTGAACGCGGAGGTGTTTTCCGTCCTAAAGTGACCCCGAGACTCCGGCACTCTGAGCCCAGGCCTGGAGCCCGCCCTGCCCCAAGCGCTGCCGGAGCCGGCCCGGCCCGAGCTGTTGGGCCGCGCGTTTCTCCTCAGGCCGCGGGGGCCGCTGCCGGGGCCGCTGCCCGGAGCCGGAGCTGCCTCTGCGGCGGAGCGGCCGCGCTTCCCGCCCGGGCCCGGGGCGCCTCTCTGCGCGCTGCTGGCGGGGCTGTGCCTTTTGTTGCCAAAGCTGCCCGCGGTTCCTGTGCACGGGGGTCGCTGCCGGTGCCGCCGCGCCGCCCTCAGGCTCCCAACGCTTCCCGCCATTGGCGCTGGGCTCCCTCCGTCTCTCCCGGCGGACATTCCGAGCTTTGCCCGCCTTGCGGGAAGCGCCCCTCGCTCTCCCTCAGCCGTGCGGGCCTTTGGCCCGGGCCGGAGGCCGCCAAAGGAAGGCGCTCTCACCTCCCTGCGCAAGTGCAGCGGGGAGAGAAAAGCCAGCCGAAGGCTCAGGAGTTGACAGAGAGGGAGAGAGCCCTCCCCGATCACCGTCACGGACACAACAGATGGAATTTGGGGATAGGAATGATATTTATTAATCACAAAGTCACAGCAGGATAATAAGAAGCAAAAGAAATTTCAACAGCACCTGTAGCCACAAACCTATACCAAAACCTGGCCACACAAACCCAGAACAAATGGGAATGGCTTCACAGTGACAGGGAGCAGGGTTAGACGATGCGTTCGGGAGGAATTCTTCCCTGGGAGGCCGGGGAGTCCCTGGCACAGGTGCCCAGAGCACCAGCTGTGGCTGCCCCATCCCTGCAAGCGTCCCAGGCCAGGTTGGATGGGGCTGGGAGCAGCCTGGCATAGTGGAAGGTGTCCCTGCCCATGGCAGGGGCTGCAGCTGGCTCATCCCTAAGGCCCCTCCCGAGCCAATCCATTGCATGATTCCGCAGATTGATGGCTCTGTGACAGAGTCATTTGGAGACAGCATCACCTGAGCTCCGCTTTGCTGTGAGCTCTGATGCCAAGCAGCACCACGGGAGCATTGCCGCAGTGACGTGAGAAGGGGCACTGTGACATCGGCAGCACCACTGTGACACAGGAACTGCCACAGCTACACCTCAGGCCTGTGTGCCAGGAGAGTGCAGCCAGTCCTGCCTCGCCATGGACCTGGTGACGCGTCTCGTGCGCTCTCTGCTCCTGCTGGCCCTGCTGCTGGCAGGGGCCCCCTCCCCAGGAGAGGCCAAAGAGCTCTGCCCAGAGCCCTGCCACTGCCCAGGGCATGGGCGCCTGGACTGCCGCCACGCCGGCCTGGCCACCGTGCCCCCGGCCAGCCGCCGCCAGGCCCTCACCGTCCTGTGAGTCCTGCCGCCCCACAGAGCCCTGCAGCTCCCCCTCCTCAGGCCCCTGTTGCTGCAAACCCCATGTGGGACACCCTTGGGACTCCCTGGCAGGAGACAGGGGGGTTTGGGGGCCCAGGCTCAGCACGAGGGTGAAGCCAGGCTGGACATGCTGGGCCTTCTCCAGGCAAAGTCTGCTTCCAGCTCAGCAGCCAAATGGCAGGGAAATGGCTTTTCCTGAGAGGGGACGGGCTGGGTCTTCTGCTTCTTTGCAGAGATTTCACTGGAAACTCCATTGCTGCTGTTGGAAAGCAAGCCTGGAAAGAGTACCCATGGACTGAGACCTTGTAAGTGCCTTGCAGCATTTCCAGTGTCAGCAGTTTAGGTATTTTCCATCCTTTGGTCTGGGGTTGGAGCATCAGGCCCCACACCACCGTTTTCACTGGAATTCAAAGTTGGGTTGCTCCGCAAGGAGGGCTGTGAATGGCCACAGCTTCCCAGCATGGCAAGAAATGCCCTGAACCGCGTCTCTTGCAGCCCAGGGCACCGTCCCTGTGTCTGTTTGCCCAGGGATGGAGCTGTGGTCAGCTTCAGCTGGCCGGGAGCAAGTGCCTGCTCTGGCTAGGGGTGGGGACCATGCCTGCAGTGACCCAAAGAGATGCTTCAGTCAAGCTGCTGCAGGAGATTTTCCCAGTGTAATCCCAGGTGATGCTGGACAGCAGCCACTGTCACAACGTCCCTGTGTCCCCTTGCAGAGTGCTCAGGAAGAACGAGCTGCGGGTAGTGAAGAGCCATTCCCTGGAGGGGCTGTTCCTGCTGAAGCACCTGTAAGCACCGTGCCCTGCCCATAGTGGGGGGCTCCTGCCTGCCCCTCCCTGGGGCCCTGCTGCTCAGCCCAGCCGCGGGCACGTGGCCTTTGTCCCTCCTGGGATCCAGGCAGCAGAGGCAAGTAAAAGCGGCAGGGCAAGTGGAAGTGACATTTGCTGTTCTAACTGGAACAGGGATTTGTCCTGCAATGAGATCCTGTCCGTTGAGGAACGAGCTTTTGAGCCACTGCCTTTCCTGAAGCTTCTGTGAGTGATAAAGGTTCCTTCTGGTGTTTTTAGCGCAGTCTTTGCATTGGGCACCCTTCCTCTGTTGGAAAATGCTCCTGTTCTTTTCCCAACAGTCCCCAAATGTGCCCTGCTCAGAGCCCAGCTGAGCTGCAGAGCTCAGTGCCCATGGCCGGAGGGCCACACCAGGGGCACCGACCCCAGCGGGGCTGTCCACACGCAGCCTTCAGAGCAGCCAGTTCTTGCAGCCTTGGCCGCATCCTGGAACAGAAATAGAGTCAGCACTTGTGCCCTTCACTTGCCCTCCTGGGCAGGCTACAAACACCACAAAAGCAGCAGTTTCCTCCCTCTTCCACCTTCCACGTTCACCTTTCCTACAAGGGGATCCCACTTTTCCCCCTCTTCCTGTAGGCCTGGCCTGACACCTTTGTGTGACCTCCTCTTTCCCCAGAAACCTCTCCGGGAATGGGCTCATGCGGATCCGCAGCGGAACTTTCCAGGCCTGGCACGGGATGCAGTTTCTCCAGGAGCTGTAAGTGGCACCCAGGCTAAAGGCACGGCAGGGCGAGTCTCTGCAGGGTCTGTGCAGGGCCAGTGGGCAAGAGCAGATTTGCCCTCTGGGAAGTCTTGATTCCACCTGTGGATGTCAGCCAGGGAGCAGCAGGAGCGAGCAGCTGGAAAGGCCCTTTCCCCTGCCCTGCTCATCTCCCGCAAGGCTTCCTTGATCCCGGCCGCGCCATCCCCTCGTGCCCGGCACACCCAGCTCATGTCCTTGCCATCAGCCCTGACAGAGCTCTCTTGTTTCTCAGGATCCTCAGCCACAACCCGCTGGCTGTCATTGCTGACGCTGCCTTCTTCAAGCTGCCCTCAGTGAGCTTACTGTAAGTATTGGCTCCTTTGGAGCAGATCAACAGAGATCTGTGTCTCTCTCGAGTGCCCTGTTGTCAGGAGAGCAGCAGAGGTGCACGAGCAAATCTCCCTCTTGCCCAGCCTGAGTCTGCTGGAGACACAAGTGCCCCCAGCTCCAGCTCCAGCAGAGCAAGGCAAAGGCCAAGCAGTGCTGCTGTGGCCCCAGCTGCAAAGTGGGGAAGCCAGGAAGTGCGACACAAACTCTCAGGGACCAGAGCTCATGCACGTCTGGGGCCGTGGAATGGCCACAGGGCTCTGGGAATAAACTGTACTCCTGCTGGAGCACTCATGCCAGCAGCTCGAGGCTGCTGCCTCCTTCAGGGGCTGGATCTGCCCTCCGGGGAGAGCAGCAGGAGGGTCAGGAGAGGCCAGTCCTTTCTGGTGGCATCTGTCTGCCACGAGAGCTGCAGGATTGCCCTCCTGATTCCAACGGCCTGGTTTTGAGCAGGGCAAGGCTGAGAGAAGCTGGGCTCCAGAATGCCTTCTCTTTGATCAGGCAGAAGTGGATGCCTCTGCCAACAGCACCACGATCAGCAGGGCCCTGGGCTTGCTCTCCGAGCAGAGTTCTGGCAGTGTCACTGGAGAATTTCATGAGCTCTTTCTAATGCTTGCAGAGACCTGAGTGCCACCCGAGTGACTCCGCAGACGCTGCTGCTGCTCCTGCAGACCACAGTGAGCTTGGAAACCCTGTGAGTGTGTGGGACTGAGCCCCAGGTGCCAGCAGGCCCTGAGTGCTGGGACAAGGGCTCTGCTTGGGGAACAAATCCCTGTGCCACAAAACCACAACGAGCCCAGGAAGCTCAAGAGTTGCTGTTTCCTTCTGGGAACCTGCCCAAACTCACCAGAGGCAGAATTCAGAGGCAGAATTTCACCTTTCGGGTGACTTGCTGCACGTTTCTCAAAGGGAACTTGGAAGTCCAGGCGGGTGCATTTCTGTGTCAAGTGGTATTTTGGGAGCAGTTCCAGTTTCCAGGATAAAATGCCCTTTCTAAAGTTTTGCACTGGAGTGAGGGGGCTTTCCCAGAGCTGTGGGACACACTGAAGCACACGCCCCATGTGTGGTATCCGTGTGTTCCCTGAGTTGGGCTCGGAGCCATGCATTGGGTGGTTGGGTTCTCCTCCAATAATCCCCTCTTGTCTTTAGCCAAGTGCCCGAGGAGGTGGCCTGCTGCCTGTGCCAGGAGCGTCCCCGCCCCGAGAGCCCGTGCAGGAGCATCCAGATGGTCTGCGAGAAGCTGTGCAGCGGCAGCGCCCCGCAGTGCGGTTGGTGTCCGGAGGGGCTGGGGGGAGCTCAGATCTGCCACTTCTCTGGAGCCTGGGGAGCTGCTGCAGCACTGCCCCGTCTTGGGGGGTCCTGATCTCCCCTTGGAGTGCAGGACTTGGACAAAACCCCTTGGCTTGAGACGTTCCTGGTGATTGTACATATCTTGTGGGTCACATCCTGTCTGGAGAAGAAACAGCTCACTGGCACGCTCCACGATCCACGTGCAGGAGAGAGGGCAGGGCCCCCAAAGTGCTCTGCAGGGTGAACACCAAGCACTGTTATCCCCTCACTGGGCTGTGGAAGGGGAGCAAAGCACTGTCCTGCTCTAGCTGGGCACAGGGCAGAGAACATCCTATCCCCAGCAGGCTGGACTTGTGCAAACAGATACAGCCAGGTTTCCAAGGTCCCCACACAGAGCTGGGTTCTGTCACTGGCTCAGCCCCACATTTCCCACAGCACAGTCTCAGAGCTCTGGTGCTCTTGTGGAAGTTTTTCCTGCTGAGACAGCTTGAGCTGCTGCTGCTGGGAATTTCCCCGGAGCAAAGGAGTCCCTGGGCTTTTCTCCCCTGCCAGTCTGTGCCCCCATAGCAGTGCTGATCTTTCCCCTGGGCTCTCTGGCTCTTGTCTGGCTCCTGCAGAGCAACCCAGGCCTGGCTCAAACAGAGCTATGGGGAAGTCTCCGACAGCAAACCCATTCCCCAGGGATGTTTCCCTCCCATCCAAAGAGAGCCCCCGGAGACACCAGGAAAGAACCAGCGCTCTGCTCTGCCCCAAGGGGATAATGGGATGGATTGAAGGGGTCTTTTCCTCTTCTCCCCAACACATCCCCCACTCTGCTCTCGTGCTCCCTGGCCTTGAGATGAGCTCCTGCTGCTCAGGGTAACCTCTGAGCCTGTGTTGGTGCTGAGCCACTGATCTGCTCTCTTGGTGTTCTCCAGCTCACACAACTCTGGTACAGACACGGGCAGAAATGATGGACATGCAACAACCCAGAGAGTTGAACACCAGCCCCGTGTTGAGCCTCAAGCCCAAGGAGCCTTCACTGGGACATCACGGAACTGTAACGCTTGCGGTTGCCCTGACCCCGAGCACTGAGGGTGATGTCAGCAGCCTGGACAATTCCAGAACAAATTCATATCTCCCTCAGCATCTCTTGGGGCACAAAGGCAAAACAAACATTGATGACCTGAAGGGCAAGCACAAGAAGAAGCTGCACAAGTCTAAAAGCATCAAGAGTGTGAAAAGCATTGTCCCACACCAGCCCCAGCCTACCAGACTGAAGGATATGCTGGAAAAGGCATCCTCAAACTGGCATCAAGAGGAGATGAAGTCACATTTAAACTGGCAAGCACTGAACCCCTGGGATGTAGCTGGTGTGTTAAACCCTTCCGGCCACCTCAGAGATGAGGAGGAAGTTCCAGCTGCCAGGAAGAACTATGTCAGGACGCACAAGTGGCACAAGAACGAGGACAGCAACTATTGGATTGGACCTAATCAACTTTTCTACCACGGTTGGAGACCTGTGGAATTGAAGCGAAAGCCCAGAGCTGACCAGATTCTAAACAGGAACCTGGATTTTCTCTCTGACCCATTGGCTCAGATCCGCCCCGTTGTGAGCAGCAGGGGAGAGGCCGCGGCTGAAAGGGAGCATTCCTCTCTAGGTGGGCACCGCCTGATCATGCCTGGCACCACAGAGGAGGAAGGGTCTGTGTTCCTCAATAAACCTGTGAGCCCCCAAATTCCAGACCTTGATCCAGTTCCAAAAGAACTCCTGGATACCACGGTCAATCATCACCTGCGCTTGCTGGAGCCAGACAAAGACAAAGGCCTGCGGTCGTTCATGGCCCACGTGAAGCGAGCCCTGAGGATGGACTGCAGCCTGCCCCAGCTCAAGCAGGCCTGTGCCAAGATGGTCTCGAAGACAAAGCTGCTTCTAAAGGTGCTCAAAGAGAGGCAAGAGAACCAGGGAGCCTCTGATCCCATGGACCAGTGTCCTCTGCAAGACAACATGATCATTCACATGGCCTCAGGAGAGGAGAAGAAACTCATAGGGAAGGTAGGAGAGCTGCTGGCCACTGCTGCATGTGTGTGTCCTCCTGGGCAAAGGAGAATGGAAAGATCAATCCTCTGGCTCCCATGATCTTCTTTCCTTTTCTCACAATAGAAACAGGAAAAGACACCTGAATTCATCATGTTTGTGATTTTGTTATCTCTCTTCGTTGTCATCGCTGTGATGCTGAAAATCTTCTTCCACGTAAGCCAATACCTTGTTTGACAGATATCTGTCAATCTTGTAGTTTGAGTGCCGGGGTGATGAGCCCCATGTGCCACTGTAGATGCCCCTGCACGTGCTGGCTGCAACAGGAGATGTTTTCCCAAGCCTGGAGCTTGTGACAGCATCCACAGCACCCAGCACAGCGGGGTTCAGCCCGCCTGGGGGAAGCTTGTCCTGCCTTCTGTCCCAGTTCTCCCCAGCTTTGCTTTGCTCTCCTGCCTTCAGCCACACAGCAATGGGAGCTTTTGCCCTCTTGTGTTCGGCTAAAGCTTACAGGAAAACAGATCTTACAAATCTCCCATTTTCCATCCCCAGATGCTCTCCCTCTCTCGTGAACTTGATTTCCAATGCTTCCACAGCTGGAGATCGTGGCTGAGAAGGTAACTACTCCCTGCCTGTGCCTCTGTTGTGCCAGCAAGAGTCTTTCCTGTGAAGAGAAACTCCTCCCCGAGCCCCGCAGCTGCGCGGGTGCCACTGCCCAGGACTCCCCTGGCTGTGTTTCACACACGTCGTGTTTGGGGGAGCTCCGGGAAAGGGGCTCCTGAGCGACAGCGCTGGGCACGGCCAGGAGCTGCCAGCCCAAGCAGCCCTTCATGCACCGGTGCTGGGATGGATGTCTTGGGCTCCAGTGCAGTCCCAAATTTCTGTGAGCACGAGCAATACCTCTCTGTTCCCCGAACAGTCTCCTCTGCTGATGGCTCTGCCCTATTTTTCCCGCTCTCTCCCAGAGCAGCTGCTGAAGAGCTCACTCCCATCCTCTCCAGTTGCCTTTTGCATCCAGGGCTCATTTCCACCTACTCCAGCCACTGCCATCCCTGCTGGGGCTCCCCATCTTCCTTAGGCTCTGCTGACACACCCCCCCAAGCAGGGAGAGGTGCTGGCACCTGCTGCAGCCCTCCCTGGCCAAGCCTCACTGCTTAGGGACCGGGAGCAGGGACCTCTGGGCATGTGATGCCCAGAAGACTTTTTCTCCCCATTTACCTTGCCCACTCCGTTGGTTTGCAGTGCTGCAAATGCCACTTCCCAACTCTTCCAGTGGCTGCTTCCCAGACAGAGCAGAGCACAGGCAGCCCTGCTACCCACAGCCTCCAGCACCAGCTGCCTTCCCTTTTTATCCCTATTTTCCCTTTCTGGTTTTTTCAGTTCTTTTGGAAAACTGCTCCAGAGAGTGAGGAAGGATAACGAGGAGGCACAGGATGTAGAGGAAATAAGAGCAGGGAGCTCCTGCCAGTATTGCTCCCGTTCCCAGACCGTCCATGGCAATTCCCAGTGCTGTTCCCTGTTCACAGAATCGGAATTGCCGTTGCTTCAACGCATCAGGGATGCCTATGAAGCCCATGCATCTCAGGAAGAGACCTAGTGTGAGGAACGCAGGTCGAAGAAGTTGTTCAAGAAGAACTTCATGGGATGCCAACAACTCTTTTTCTCCTGTTCTGCTGCAGGAACTGCTGAGGCTCTCCTTGGATGCTTTTGCATTGGATGTTGCTATTCCCTTAGATGCTTTTTCCTTGCCCGTTATTTTCTTTCTGCTAGTGCTGAGGGAGTGTGCTGCAGGCAGCCACGAGCTCAGGACACCCAGAGAAGGCTTCAGTACCTCAGGGTTTTCTTCTTCCTTTGTGGCAATGTTTCTCCCTGCATTCAATAAAAACAAAGATTTCTCCTCATTCCTCCTGGCGTTGCTGATGTGTTTGTAAAAGCAGATTCCGTTCTCCCTCATGGCGCGGGCCAAATTCAGTTCCAGCTGGGTCTTTGCTTCTCTACCTTTCTCCATGCATGCCCCAACACCATCCTCGCCGTCCTCCTGCCCTTCTTGGAAATTTGTAACTTCTGTGTTTTCCCTGAGTCCCAGCCAAAGCTTCCTGCTCAGCCACTCTGCTTCCTCACCAGCTGGTCCTTGGGCACACGGGCACAAGGCAGGAGCCTGTGCCTTGAAGGATTGCTCCTTGCACAATGTCCAGCCTCCCTGGGCTCCTCTGCCCCTCAGGACAGCGTCCCCAGGGAGCCTCTCAAGCAGTGGGGCGGCACTGACTCACCCTGGGCAGCCCCTCCAACCTGGATGGACCTTTGCCCACATCGTCACTGTCCCAGCCCCAGAGGCCCAGAGCCTGCACCGTGCTGTGCAGAGGGAGCCGGGAAGGTGACAGGGGCCGGGAGGGGATTCCCCTGCTGCCCTGAGCAGGGACCTGTTTCCATTTGCCCCTTACCTCTGCCAGCCACGGTGCCACTGCCCGGCTCTGGCACTGCCGGCACCCAAGAACAGCGCGAGCTCCCTCTGGGTCATCACATGCCATATTCTGGCTATGGCTCACTGAACAGTGGAAAGCACAGCTGCATTCTCATCTGGGAGGCCAATGAGGACAAAGCACAACTCTTGGAGGAGGAAACTGTCTGCCTTCCTGCTTGTTTCCAGCTTGGAAGAAATCTCTTCCCTATCGCATTCCCTCATGCATCAATCACTTCTTTGGGGTCTTCCCCAGGTGCAGAGGTGCATTCCCACAGCTGCTGCTCCCCTTGGCATTGTCTGTGCCCTTCTGTCTGCCTGTGCCCAACAGCTGGCCCTGGACTGGTACTGCAGGTACAACGAGCATCACCCAGCGCCCTCAGTCCCCTCCCCTGCTCAGCACTTGGGTTTCCCTTCCAGGCCCCTGCTTCAGCTGCAATGCGGGTTCCCATTCAAACAAAGCCTTCCTGGATATCTCTTTGGATATCAAAATAAGAGACTTTGCAGTAGCGCTTCTAAAATGTCCCAAGGCCCCTGTAGTTTTCCAGGGTCAACACTTTTGTGTTACCAATGTCTCCTGCGGGCACAAGAGCTCTGGGTGGCGGGTGGGAAGGGGAATGGCCGGTGTCCTCCTGCAGAGGTCATGGCACTGATGTCCCCACGGTGCTGGCGTGGAGCTGCACAAGCAGCACTGTCCCCTCTGCGGCCCTGAGGTTTCTGCCTCTTCCTCCTTCCCTTTGCTCCCAGGCTGATGGCTGCCTTGTTGTACCTGCTGCTGAAGGGCTGCTGTCATGGAGCAGAGTCATCTTCTCAAGGAGGTTTCATGCACGCCCATGAAATGCACCTTTGTCTAATATGGCTCAGAATAGCCTTAAACTAGCCACAGGGTGTTTGTTTGAGACAGGCAACACAGCCATCAGGAGCAATTTCTTCATGGAAGGGCTGGTCAGGCCTTGGGAAGGGGCTGCCCACGGAGGCGATGGACTCCCCATGCCTGGAGGTGTTCAAGGAAGGGCTGGAGGTGAAACGGAGTGCTCTGGGCTGGCCGCCAAGGTGGGGATCGGGCACGGATGGACTCGCTGAACGCGGAGGTGTTTTCCGTCCTAAAGTGACCCCGAGACTCCGGCACTCTGAGCCCAGGCCTGGAGCCCGCCCTGCCCCAAGCGCTGCCGGAGCCGGCCCGGCCCGAGCTGTTGGGCCGCGCGTTTCTCCTCAGGCCGCGGGGGCCGCTGCCGGGGCCGCTGCCCGGAGCCGGAGCTGCCTCTGCGGCGGAGCGGCCGCGCTTCCCGCCCGGGCCCGGGGCGCCTCTCTGCGCGCTGCTGGCGGGGCTGTGCCTTTTGTTGCCAAAGCTGCCCGCGGTTCCTGTGCACGGGGGTCGCTGCCGGTGCCGCCGCGCCGCGGCGGAGCTGCCGCCCTCAGGCTCCCAACGCTTCCCGCCATTGGCGCTGGGCTCCCTCCGTCTCTCCCGGCGGACATTCCGAGCTTTGCCCGCCTTGCGGGAAGCGCCCCTCGCTCTCCCTCAGCCGTGCGGGCCTTTGGCCCGGGCCGGAGGCCGCCAAAGGAAGGCGCTCTCACCTCCCTGCGCAAGTGCAGCGGGGAGAGAAAAGCCAGCCGAAGGCTCAGGAGTTGACAGAGAGGGAGAGATCCCTCCCCGATCACCGTCACGGACACAACAGATGGAATTTGGGGAGAGGAATGACATTTATTAATCACAAAGTCACAGCAGGATAATAAGAAGCAAAAGAAATTTCAACAGCACCTGTAGCCACAAACCCATACCAAAACCTGGCCACGCAAACCCAAAACAAACGGGAATGGCTTCACAGTGACAGGGAGCAGGGTTAGACGATGCGTTCGGGAGGAATTCTTCCCTGGGAGGCCGGGGAGTCCCTGGCACAGGTGCCCAGAGCACCAGCTGTGGCTGCCCCATCCCTGCAAGCGTCCCAGGCCAGGTTGGATGGGGCTGGGAGCAGCCTGGCATAGTGGAAGGTGTCCCTGCCCATGGCAGGGGCTGCAGCTGGCTCATCCCTAAGGCCCCTCCCGAGCCAATCCATTGCATGATTCCGCAGATTGATGGCTCTGTGACAGAGTCATTTGGAGACAGCATCACCTGAGCTCCGCTTTGCTGTGAGCTCTGATGCCAAGCAGCACCACGGGAGCATTGCCGCAGTGACGTGAGAAGGGGCACTGTGACATCGGCAGCACTACTGTGACACAGGAACTGCCACAGCTACACCTCAGGCCTGTGTGCCAGGAGAGTGCAGCCAGTCCTGCCTCGCCATGGACCTGGTGACGCGTCTCGTGCGCTCTCTGCTCCTGCTGGCCCTGCTGCTGGCAGGGGCCCCCTCCCCAGGAGAGGCCAAAGAGCTCTGCCCAGAGCCCTGCCACTGCCCAGGGCATGGGCGCCTGGACTGCCGCCACGCCGGCCTGGCCACCGTGCCCCCGGCCAGCCGCCGCCAGGCCCTCACCGTCCTGTGAGTCCTGCCGCCCCACAGAGCCCTGCAGCTCCCCCTCCTCGGCCCCCTCTTGCTGCAAACCCCATGTGGGACACCCTTGGGACTCCCTGGCAGGAGACAGGGGGGTTTGGGGGCCCAGGCTCAGCACGAGGGTGAAGCCAGGCTGGACATGCTGGGCCTTCTCCAGGCAAAGTCTGCTTCCAGCTCAGCAGCCAAATGGCAGGGAAATGGCTTTTCCTGAGAGGGGACGGGCTGGGTCTTCTGCTTCTTTGCAGAGATTTCACTGGAAACTCCATTGCTGCTGTTGGAAAGCAAGCCTGGAAAGACTACCCATGGACTGAGACCTTGTAAGTGCCTTGCAGCATTTCCAGTGTCAGCAGTTTAGGTATTTTCCATCCTATGGTTTGGGGTTGGAGCATCAGGCCCCACACCACCGTTTTCACTGGAATTCAAAGTTGTGTTGCTCCGCAAGGAGGGCTGTGAATGGCCACAGCTTCCCAGCATGGCAAGAAATGCCCTGAACCGCGTCTCTGGCAGCCCAGGGCACCGTCCCTGTGTCTGTTTGCCCAGGGATGGAGCTGTGGTCAGCTTCAACCGGCCGGGAGCAAGTGCCTGCTCTGGCTAGGGGTGGGGACCATGCCTGCAGTGACCCAAAGAGATGCTTCAGTTAAGCTGCTGCAGGAGATTTTCCCAGTGTAATCCCAGGTGATGCTGGACAGCAGCCACTGTCACAACGTCCCTGTGTCCCCTTGCAGAGTGCTCAGGAAGAACGAGCTGCGGGTAGTGAAGAGCCATTCCCTGGAGGGGCTGTTCCTGCTGAAGCACCTGTAAGCACCGTGCCCTGCCCATAGTGGGGGGCTCCTGCCTGCCCCTCCCTGGGGCCCTGCTGCTCAGCCCAGCCGCGGGCACGTGGCCTTTGTCCCTCCTGGGATCCAGGCAGCAGAGGCAAGTAAAAGCGGCAGGGCAAGTGGAAGTGACATTTGCTGTTCTAACTGGAACAGGGATTTGTCCTGCAATGAGATCCTGTCCGTTGAGGAACGAGCTTTTGAGCCACTGCCTTTCCTGAAGCTTCTGTGAGTGATAAAGGTTCCTTCTGGTGTGTTTAGCGCAGTCTTTGCATTGGGCATCCTTCCTCTGTTGGAAAATGCTCCTGTTCTTTTCCCAACAGTCCCCAAATGTGCCCTGCTCAGAGCCCAGCTGAGCTGCAGAGCTCAGTGCCCATGGCCGGACGGCCACACCAGGGGCACCGACCCCAGCGGGGCTGTCCACACGCAGCCTTCAGAGCAGCCAGTTCTTGCAGCCTTGGCCGCATCCTGGAACAGAAATAGAGTCAGCACTTGTGCCCTTCACTTGCCCTCCTGGGCAGGCTACAAACACCACAAAAGCAGCAGTTTCCTCCCTCTTCCACCTTCCACGTTCACCTTTCCTACAAGGGGATCCCACTTTTCCCCCTCTTCCTGTAGGCCTGGCCTGACACCTTTGTGTGACCTCCTCTTTCCCCAGAAACCTCTCCGGGAATGGGCTCACGCGGATCCGCAGCGGAACTTTCCAGGCCTGGCACGGGATGCAGTTTCTCCAGGAGCTGTAAGTGGCACCCAGGCTAAAGGCACGGCAGGGCGAGTCTCTGCAGGGTCTGTGCAGGGCCAGTGGGCAAGAGCAGATTTGCCCTCTGGGAAGTCTTGATTCCACCTGTGGATGTCAGCCAGGGAGCAGCAGGAGCGAGCAGCTGGAAAGGCCCTTTCCCCTGCCCTGCTCATCTCCCGCAAGGCTTCCTTGATCCCGGCCGCGCCATCCCCTCGTGCCCGGCACACCCAGCTCATGTCCTTGCCATCAGCCCTGACAGAGCTCTCTTGTTTCTCAGGATCCTCAGCCACAACCCGCTGGCTGTCATTGCTGACGCTGCCTTCTTCAAGCTGCCCTCAGTGAGCTTACTGTAAGTATTGGCTCCTTTGGAGCAGATCAACAGAGATCTGTGTCTCTCTCGAGTGCCCTGTTGTCAGGAGAGCAGCAGAGGTGCACGAGCAAATCTCCCTCTTGCCCAGCCTGAGTCTGCTGGAGACACAAGTGCCCCCAGCTCCAGCTCCAGCAGAGCAAGGCAAAGGCCAAGCAGTGCTGCTGTGGCCCCAGCTGCAAAGTGGGGAAGCCAGGAAGTGCGACACAAACTCTCAGGGACCAGAGCTCATGCACGTCTGGGGCCGTGGAATGGCCACAGGGCTCTGGGAATAAACTGTACTCCTGCTGGAGCACTCATGCCAGCAGCTCGAGGCTGCTGCCTCCTTCAGGGGCTGGATCTGCCCTCCGGGGAGAGCAGCAGGAGGGTCAGGAGAGGCCAGTCCTTTCTGGTGGCATCTGTCTGCCACGAGAGCTGCAGGATTGCCCTCCTGATTCCAACGGCCTGGTTTTGAGCAGGGCAAGGCTGAGAGAAGCTGGGCTCCAGAATGCCTTCTCTTTGATCAGGCAGAAGTGGATGCCTCTGCCAACAGCACCACGATCAGCAGGGCCCTGGGCTTGCTCTCCGAGCAGAGTTCTGGCAGTGTCACTGGAGAATTTCATGAGCTCTTTCTAATGCTTGCAGAGACCTGAGTGCCACCCGAGTGACTCCGCAGACGCTGCTGCTGCTCCTGCAGACCACAGTGAGCTTGGAAACCCTGTGAGTGTGTGGGACTGAGCCCCAGGCGCCAACAGGCCTCGAGTGCTGGGACAAGGGCTCTGCTTGGGGAACAAATCCCTGTGCCACAAAACCACAACGAGCCCAGGAAGCTCAAGAGTTGCTGTTTCCTTCTGGGAACCTGCCCAAACTCACCAGAGGCAGAATTCAGAGGCAGAATTTCACCTTTCGGGTGACTTGCTGCACGTTTCTCAAAGGGAACTTGGAAGTCCAGGCGGGTGCATTTCTGTGTCAAGTGGTATTTTGGGAGCAGTTCCAGTTTCCAGGATAAAATGCCCTTTCTAAAGTTTTGCACTGGAGTGAGGGGGCTTTCCCAGAGCTGTGGGACACACTGAAGCACACGCCCCATGTGTGGTATCCGTGTGTTCCCTGAGTTGGGCTCGGAGCCATGCATTGGGTGGTTGGGTTCTCCTCCAATAATCCCCTCTTGTCTTTAGCCAAGTGCCCGAGGAGGTGGCCTGCTGCCTGTGCCAGGAGCGTCCCCGCCCCGAGAGCCCGTGCAGGAGCATCCAGATGGTCTGCGAGAAGCTGTGCAGCGGCAGCGCCCCGCAGTGCGGTTGGTGTCCGGAGGGGCTGGGGGGAGCTCAGATCTGCCACTTCTCTGGAGCCTGGGGAGCTGCTGCAGCACTGCCCTGTCTTGGGGGGTCCTGATCTCCCCTTGGAGTGCAGGACTTGGACAAAACCCCTTGGCTTGAGACGTTCCTGGTGATTGTACATATCTTGTGGGTCACATCCTGTCTGGAGAAGAAACAGCTCACTGGGACGCTCCACGATCCACGTGCAGGAGAGAGGACAGGGCCCCCAAAGTGCTCTGCAGGGTGAACACCAAGCACTGTTATCCCCTCACTGGGCTGTGCAAGGGGAGCAAAGCACTGTCCTGCTCTAGCTGGGCACAGGGCAGAGAACATCCTATCCCCAGCAGGCTGGACTTGTGCAAACAGATACAGCCAGGTTTCCAAGGTCCCCACACAGAGCTGGGTTCTGTCACTGGCTCAGCCCCACGTTTCCAACAGCACAGTCTCAGAGCTCTGGTGCTCTTGTGGAAGTTTTTCCTTCTGAGACACCGTGAGCTGCTGCTGCTGGGAATTTCCCCGGAGCAAAGGAGTCCCTGGGCTTTTCTCCCCTGCCAGTCTGTGCCCCCATAGCAGTGCTGATCTTTCCCCTGGGCTCTCTGGCTCTTGTCTGGCTCCTGCAGAGCAACCCAGGCCTGGCTCAAACAGAGCTATGGGGAAGTCTCCGACAGCAAACCCATTCCCCAGGGATGTTTCCCTCCCATCCAAAGAGAGCCCCCGGAGACACCAGGAAAGAACCAGCGCTCTGCTCTGCCCCAAGGGGATAATGGGATGGATTGAAGGGGTCTTTTCCTCTTCTCCCCAACACATCCCCCACTCTGCTCTCGCGCTCCCTGGCCTTGAGATGAGCTCCTGCTGCTCAGGGTAACCTCTGAGCCTGTGTTGGTGCCGAGCCACTGATCTGCTCTCTTGGTGTTCTCCAGCTCACACAACTCTGGTACAGACACGGGCAGAAATGATGGACATGCAACAACCCAGAGAGTTGAACACCAGCCCCGTGTTGAGCCTCAAGCCCAAGGAGCCTTCACTGGGACATCATGGAACTGTAACGCTTGCGGTTGCCCTGACCCCGAGCACTGAGGGTGATGTCAGCAGCCTGGACAATTCCAGAACAAATTCATATCCCCCTCAGCATCTCTTGGGGCACAAAGGCAAAACAAGCGTTGATGACCTGAAAGCCAAGCTCAAGAAGAAGCTGCACAAGTCTAAAAGTATCAAGAGTGTGAAAAGCATTGTCCCACACCAGCCCCAGCCTACCAGGCTGATGGATATTTCGGAAAAGGCATCCTCAAACTGGGATCAAAGGGACATGGATTCACATTTGAACAGGGAAGCATTGAACCCCTGGGATGTAGCTGGTGGGTTAAAGCCCACTCAAGACAAGTTTGTTGATAGATACCTCCGAGACAAGGTGGCAGATCAAGCTCCAAGGCAGAACTACATCAGTACTCTTAAACAGCCCCTGGAGGACAACTCCTATTGGGTTGGACATAATCAGCTTTTCTACCAGGTGTTGAGCCCTGGGACAGCAGAAGGAGAGCTCAGAGCCACGGCCAGAAAAGCTGAGCAACGTCTAAACAGGAACCAGGATTTTCTCTCTGACCCATTGGTTCAGAGCCACCTCACTGAGAGCAGCAGGGGAGAGGCCATGGCTGAAGAGAAGCATTCCTCTCAAGGCAGGCACCTCCTGATCATGCCTGCCACCACAGACACACAGGGGAAGCAACAGGAGGAAGGGTCAATGTTCATAAAAAAATCTGGGAGACCCCAAGGCCCAGATCTTGCCCCGGTTCCAAAAGAACTCTTGGATACCAGGGTCAATCATCACCTGCGCTTGCTGGAGCCAGATGAAGGCCTGCGGTCATTCATGGCTCATGTGGAGGAAGCCCTGAGGATGGACTGCAGCCTGCCCCAGCTCAAGCTGGCCTGTGCCAGGACATTCTCAAAGATCGGGTTACTTCTAAAGGTGCTCAGCAAGAGGCAAGAGGCCCATGGAGCCTCTGATCACATGGGCCAGTGTCTTCTGCAAGAGAACATTTTCAGACGCACTGCTTTGGATGATCAGGCGCCTACAGAAAAGGTAGGAGAGTTGATGGGCACTGCTGCATTTGTCCTTCTGGGCAAGGGAGAATGGTAGGATGAATTTTCTTTCCCTCCGTGATCATCTTTCGTCTTTTCTCAGCCAAGACCAGAGACCGTGGATGACACGATCACATTCGTGGTTTTGCTGTCTCTCATTGCAATCATTTTACTGATCCTGAAGTGTGTCTTCCACGTAAGCCAATACCTTGTTTGACACATATCTGTCTGTCTTGTTGCTGGAGTGCCGGGGTGATGAGCCCCATGTGCCACTGCAGATGCCCCTGCACGTGCTGGGTGCCAGAGGAGACGTTTTCCCAAGCCTGGAGCTTGTGGCGGCATCCACAGCACCCAGCACAGCAGGGTTCAGCCCGCCTGGGGGAAGCTTGTCCTGCCTTCTGTCCCAGTTCTCCCCGGCTTTGCTTTGCTCTCCTGCCTTCAGCCACACAGCAATTAGATTGGGAGCCCTGTGAGTACAAACAGCTCTTTGAGTTCCTGGAGAGAGAAGCAGGAATTTGAAAAGGAAGGACAGATTCTTTTTAAAGTCATTGCTACTGGCACAGACTTGCACATGTGTAGAACAGACTGGGTTCGATGAGGAATCTATTGGTCTCCCATGTTCTGTAGAATATGACAAGAAAACTCTGGTGTTACAAGTTTCTCTCCTTTCCAAGGTGTTTTCCCAATGTGCTGCAGCTGTTTGCCAACAGCTACCCAGATGGAAATCGTGGCTGAGAAGGTAACTGCTCCCTGCCCGTGCCTCTGTTGTGCCAGCAAGAGTCTTTCCTGTGAAGAGAAACTCCTCCCCGAGCCCCGCAGCTGCGCGGGTGCCACTGCCCAGGACTCCCCTGGCTGTGTTTCACACACGTCGCGTTTGGGGGAGCTCCGGGAAAGGGGCTCCTGAGCGACAGCGCTGGGCACGGCCAGGAGCTGCCAGCCCAAGCAGCCCTTCATGCACCATTGATGCTTCCCCAGATGGGACACCTGTGTTGTGCCAGACAGGGATGTCCTTTCTGGGACCCACATCTTCCTTTGGCTCAGCTGAAATGACCCTGAGCAGGAAGAGGTGCTGCACCTCCTGCAGCCCTCCCCAGCCAAACCTCACTGTGTATTTTTTTTGATTTTCAGGATGTCTATAAAACTGAAACAGAGATGGAGGAAGAACAAGTACAGGGATGTAGAGGATGCAGAGCAGGTAAGGGCAGGAACAGATGCCAGTGCTGCTCCTCTACCTGCACGACCTGCTCTGCCTCACCTCTCTGAATCCTTTCCTTCCATGGCAATTTCCAGGACTTGCCTGAGCTCAGTGAAGCTGAATTGCTGTTGGTTCAATACATCATGGATGTCCTTGATAAAGAGGAAGAAGAATTGCAGAAACAAATGCAGAAAGAGAACACAGGTGTCTCACCAGAAGTGATACAACATGAAGAACTTGAGTGAGGGGAAGAAGATGGATGCCAACACTTCTTCTCCAGCTCCTGCACCCATACAGGAATTGCTGAAGCTTTCCTTTGATTCTAATCCTTGACTATTTCCTTGGATCCCAGTTCTTGCCTTGGAGGCTGTTTCCTTAGCTATTTCCATACTGATATTTCTTTGACTCTCATTGAACGTTACTTCCTTCACAGTTCTTTCCTTGGATGTTATTCCTAATAAATGCTGGTTTTGTGCAGCCAGAGTGTCCTGTGAGCAGGGAGAAATATCTGTGTATGTTCAGGGCTGTGCACGTGGTTTTGAGTGTATGTGTGTGCGCTCATGTATCTGGTACCAGAAGCAGGACTCACATTTGAGTAGCAAGGATTAAACCCCTGGGATGGAGGTGGTGGGTTAAACCCCACTGATCATGAAAACCCCACAGAATAAAAAATGTCCTTTCTCCTCCCATTTTTGCTGATGTATTTGTAAAAGCAGTTTCTCCTCTCTCTTACTGAGTTGCTCAGCCTGAGCAAAAGGAGGCTCAGGGGGGACCTTCTGGCTCTCCATCACTCCCTGACATGAGGGACAGCCTGGTGTGGGGTTGGACTCTCCTTGCAGGGAACAGGAACAGGAGGAGAGGAAATGGCCCTGAGTTGTGCCAGGGAGGTTTAGGTTGGGCATTAGGAAGAATTTCTTCACAGAGAGGAGGATTAAACATTGGAATAGACTGCTCAATTGGTCACTGTGTGAGGAGGTGCTTGAGACACAGCTGGACATGGCACTCAGTGCTCTGGGCTGGGGGACAAGGTGGGGATTGGGCACGGGGCAGATTCAATAATCTTGGAGGGCTTTTCTGACCTCACTGACTCAGATTGTTACCATGACTGGAGCCTGCCCTGGCCCAGCTGCTCAGTCCTCTGCCAGGGCCACCCCACCAGGGATTAATTCCTTCTCAATATCCCGTCTAACCCTGGGGAAGCCACTCCCCCTTGTCCTGTCCCTCCATCCTTGTCCCAAATCCCTCTCCAGCTCTCCTGGATCCCTTTAGGCCCTGGAAGGGGCTCTGAGGTCTCCCTGGAGCCTCCTCTTTTCAGATGAACACCCCCAGCTCTCCACCCTGAGAGCAGAGGGGCTCCAGCTCTCAGAGGATCTCTGCAGCCTCCTCTGGACTCACTCCAGCAGCTCCACATCCTTCCTGTTCTGGGACCCCAGGGCTGGAGGCCGCTCTGCAGGTGGGGTCTCACCTGAGCAGGGCAGAATTCCCCCCTCACCCTCTGGTCACACTGCTGGGGATGGTGATAATTTCATGTTTTGATGCACTTATAAGACAACAGAATATAGAAATTGCATTTCCACCTGAGAAATTGCCCCAGCAGGGATTTACTTCCACAGAGGCCAGGTTGCTCTCTCCCCTCATGAATCACCACATCTTCCACTTGGAGTTCTCCAGTTGTGTCCAGACACCGGATTTTGCTTTACCTTTGTGGTTCAAGCTCAGCCAGGGCCAGGTGATTTCTCCTGTAGCAAATCACCCCTTTCCTCTCTTTTTCTTTAAACAGACTAGACTTCTCTCATTTCAAGAGGTATCTCACATCATTCCTGTGGCTCATCCCTGAGCTCTCCCAGTTTTTGGTTGTCTTTTTTCCTTTTTTTTCCAAAGAGAGGTCAAAATACCTGAGTTCATTATGAAATAAGACACCCCCTGTCTCCCTTCATGATTTGGTGAGCTTGGTGCCCCTTCCCATTGCTTGAGCTGCCTCAACTGTTCATTCTTTACCAGGTTACAAAATCTTATTTCATTTAATGGAAAACACGTTTGAAAGTAGAAAGAACTTCTGTTTTATGTAATGTGAATGGCCCAGCTACTTGGGGTTCAACACCTGTGGTTCACAAGGCTCTTGTGGCTCAGCACATTTATTACATGACTTATTTTTTTTTCTTCTTAGAGAAATACTTTTCCTGTGCCTGTGCAAATGAGTCCCACAGCTATTCCTGCTGGTAAGACACCTTCCACCTCCAGTTTTCTCAGAGCAGCTCTGGGCTTTACGTGGGCTCCTGCAGGGAGGTCTCATTCCTTTTGTTGTTCTGGAAGTGCTGCACACATGTGATATTTTATCTAAATAATCCTGCAGCTCTGCTGGTTCCAGATATAGCTGACCCAATAAGTTGACAGGAAAACACCTTCTTTCTAAAACCAGCATTTATTTTGGAGCTTAATTTTAGTAGCATTTAGGTTTATTGCCCATTTCTGTTGCTCTTACATATTTGGAGGAGAAGCAGACGTTGGATGTGACGCACACAGTTCTCACAACATTAAACTTTCATCCTTAGTAAAACACTGTAAAACTTTTGGAAACGATGAAGACAGAGCTGCTCCAATTTAGTGGCATCATTAAAACTGAGATCAAACAAAACTTCTTCTTTGAGGTCAAACTGTTTCAAGGACAATTCATTGGCCTGGGAGAGAAATCAAGGGTAATTTTCTCTCTACAACATGCTTTAGTTTCATCCCTATGCACATATTTTTGTCATATATAAGGGGCAGCTTCCCCAGAATTTACCACTTGGAAATGTTTCTGCTTTGGAAGGACTGACTGACATCACAAGGCAATGAGCCAGAAGGACACCCAGCCACTCTCATCCCGAGCAAGTCCTTCCAAATCCCCGTCTGTTCCCCTTTCCATTGGGCTGAATGATGCCTTGTGAAGACCGAGTACTGAATTCCCTCCCACACTCTGTCACAAGGGGAGGGAGGATTTCTGCAGGAACAGAGGTTTCTGTTTGACTCTGCTGCTCAGTTTCCCTGTGGGCAGTACCAGTCAGGTCATCTCTCTGTGGCTTTGGAAGGGGCTGGAGAGCAGGGGCTACAAGGAGTGTGGAGAGACAGCAAACCAGCAGAAATTCCATCTTCTCAACTCAACAAAAAAATCTGATGGGTATTGGTTGTGTCACACCCCAAAATGCTCCAGTTTTGCTGCTGCTCTTCAGTAAGGAGCAGTAGTGCCTGTGGACAGCAGGTGACTCAGCGTCACACAGGGAACAGGGGGTCACAAGGTGGGGCAGGCACTGCTCCAGGCAAACTGCAGGAGGAGGATGAGCCATGGAATTTCCTGAGCTGGGAGGAACCCCCAAGGATCAGCCAGTCCCACCCTTGCCATCCCTGCCACCCCAACGATCCCGCTCTGGGCATCCCCGGGAGCAGTGTCCAAAGGCTCCTGGAGCTCTGGCAGCCTTGGGGCCGGGACCATTCCCTGGGGAGCCTGGATAGTACCCAGGGCTGGCTCATGGCAGGAGCAGCTCCAGAGAAGGCAAGGCCAGCCTGGACTTGGCTCCTTCCAAGCAGACAAGAAAATGCAAACCCTCCTTTTTGTGGGACAAGTGGAAGCACATCAGGGTCTCAGGAAATGACAGCACAAGAACAAGCAGTGATGGAACTGGGAACTGGAAACGAGCCACAACAACCAAGGGGATTTGGGCACACCTCTCTGCCCTCATTTCAGCTGCTTTAATAATAAAATATGATCCTGCAAGGTCAGGGCTTCCCTTGCTGTCAGCTTCTCCTCCTTTGCCATGAGGTTTGTGTTGAGAAGTGCCTGTACCTGCTCAGGTGAGTGGACACTGGGCACAAAACTGAGCTGGGGTGTTCCCAAACTCAGTGACAGGAAAATCCTTTTCTCAGGGCTGGCTTGTGTCACAGCTGGCCCCAGCATCCACCTTGTGAGCACCACCAACCAAGATCACCTCAGACTCAGCGCCTTCCAAATTCACCCCCCTGCCCCACCCTCCTCATACCCCAAATCCACTTTCCCAACCCCAAATCTGCCACTGTCCCAAATTACCCTAAATCCCTCCCAAGCCACAAATTCACTCCCCTCAAACCCAGCTCTGCCCCCAACCCTAAATTCAAGTCCTAATTAATCCTTCCAGCCCCAAATCTACCCCCAGCCCCAAATCCACCCTTCTAGGTCCAAATCCACCCTCACAGCGCTAAATCCTTATCCTCCAGCTCCAAATCCACCACCCAGTCCCAAATCTACCCCCAAATCTCCCCCAAATCCACAAATCCACCCCCCTCAGCCCCAGCTGCTCCCCCCCGCCACCCCAAATCCACACTGCAGCACCAAGTCTACCCTCAAATCCAACCTCCCAGCCCGAAATCCTCATCCCCTGGTCCCAAATCCGCTGCCCAGCCCCCAATTCTCCCCAGCTCCAAATTCAATCAAATTTTCAGACCTAAATCAATCAGATGTGCAGACCTAAATCCCCCCTCCCCAGCCCCAAATCCTCATCCTCCAACCCAGATACACCTCCCAGCCCCAAACCCTCATCTCCCAACCCCAATCTCCCCTGCAGCATCTTATCCTTCCCACCCCCCCGAACATCCCATCGCCCCCAAAAGCCAGACTCGTGTCGGCAGTAGCGAGTTTTATTCTCCAGTTCCTCTCCCAGGAGCGGGGCGGGCTCAGAGGGCGCAGTTCCCCTCTCCGTAGCGCCGGCACCTCATCACCTTCAGGTAGGTCTCCACCTTGTGCAGGTCCTTTTTGAAGCACGACAGCAGCCCGTAGTTCTTGAGCAGCGCGTCCTCGCCTCGCAGGTGGAGCTCGAATTTCTCGTAGGAGGATTTGAGCAGCTGGGCGCCCCTCGGGCTCCGCTCCTCCAGCTCCTGCGGGACAGCGGGGCGTTCCAGGAGAGCGGGGCCGGGCAGGGGCATCTCCCGGGGATAAACCTCGGGGAGAGGGCAGGGGGATTCCCCCCCCCCCCCCCCCCGGCTCTTAAATGGGATTTCAGATGTGATTTTGTGCGTGTGTGTGGCAGAACGCGCAGGTGGATTGGTGCCGCGCTGAGCGTGCCAGTGACACACACGGGGCTGCGGGGCTGCTCCTGGCGGGGCTTAAAATAAAGGTCAAATCACAGAATCAAAATCTTTGCGGCTCCTCCAGACAAGGAGATGGAGAACTGCACAAATAATTCTCTCTTCCCCCACTTTCCCAAAGTTCTGATCCAGCCCCACATCTCCATCTGGAGATCTGTGATCAGCCACTCCCCCTGCTGTGCTCAGCAACAGAATGGTTCTGGTGAAGTAAAAAGTCATACATTGGTGAAAAATTAATATTTGTGTAATTTCTGTCTGTGGCTTCCCAATACCCAAACACACGTGGAATGCAGAGTAAAATCTGCAGTGGTCCTGATTTCTTTGCTTGCTTACTCCAGCACAGAAGTGTGCTGTTGGAAGTGTGTGTGCTCACAGGGCCTGACTTGCAGAGTTATTTGATTGCTAGAAGATGTAAATAATGATCCAGACTCATTTCTCGCATCTACAGCTGTGAGAAATGGGTGATGCTGGCAGATAAACTCACAGAATAAGCATAACTGAAGGCTGTCCTGACAGATAATGGGCAATTTAAAACAACAAACACAAAATTAAGAAGACCTTAAAGGGACTTATAAAAGAGAGTGAGAGTGACGAGGGGAAATGGTCTTAATCTAAAACTATTCAGGTTAAGTCTCAGGAAGAAATTCCTCACTGTGATGGTGTTGAGGCCCTGGCACAGAGTGCCCAGAGCAGCTGGGGCTGCCCCTGGATCCCTGGCAGTGCCCAAGGCCAGGCTGGACATTGGGGCTTGGAGCAGCCTGGGACAGTGGGAGGTGTCCCTGCCATGGCAGGGGTGGCACTGGGTGGCTTTAAGGTCCCTTCCAACCCAAACCATTCTGGGATTCTCTGACAAGATCTTCCTTGGAGGGATTACCCTCCAGCTCTCAGCTTGGAGTGTTGTATTAATCGAAGAGGGAAACACCAGAGCAAGTCCTTCCCTGCACAAAAATATGTTTATAAAATGTTGTGAGGTTGCAAACCTTGCAAAATTTGCCCCATTTCAAAGAACTTTGCCTGGAGATATAACAAACATTGTGTTGCTGTTTGTCCGATGTATGTCAGCAACTGGCAATTCTTTGGTGCTGGGTTTGGAAAGATTTTGGATCTGTAATGTTGTGATTCCTGGTGGAACCTGAGGGATTGTGGCACTGCTGGTAACACCTGTCCTGTGTTCTTACCCTCCTCAGTGATAGGACCTGTGCACTGGAGGGTCATGATCTTGTTATCTAAAGGGAAGCAAAGTCCAAAGGATGCCCTGTGGAAGGCAGGGAGATTTCTCATGGTCTGTGGATCCTCGAGACTGCCCCGTGCCTGGAGATCTCTGTTATTCCACAGTCATGCTGGGACTTACCCTCATCAGAGCTTGGATCCCTTCTTCCAGGTCCTTTAGCTTTTCATACACCCTGTCTGAGGTGCCAAAAACCAAGTTGTTTGTGAACACCTTGCTCAGGTACTGCACTGGGGTCAGCCAGGACTGGATGAGAACCAGGGAAAACCGGAGAAGCTCCATGTCCTGAAATTGAGGCAGAAAGGTTCAAAGCTAAGTAGGTCCGGTGTTTTGTGGAGTCCTTCCCCCTCTGGAACAGCCTGGAGTGACCCAGAGAGGGACACTGCTCCTGCAGCTGTGCTGAGGGCACCACCCAACCCCATGTGCCATGTGCAGACAGCAGTGTTCTCATCCTGGAGCTGGGAATATGATTTATAGTGTAACCCAGGAGAGTCTGCAGGGTTTAAATAGCAAAGAAGAGAGAGGAGGGTGAAAACACCAGAGGTCTCACAGGTGGAAACCCTCTGATCCTGCAGTGGGGACTCTACAAACAGGTCTGTGCCTGCCCCAGTTCAGAACTCACCGACTTCTGCTGGGCATCCTCCTTCCCCGTGGGAGCAGGGATGGTTTCTGAGTAGCAGTAGGCTACCTGGGAGTTTTTGTTGGTGTGCCTTTGGTCCTCTGGGATGTAGCTGCGTTCCTGTGGAGACATCCCAGACACACTCAGGTCTGCTGTCTGTGGACTGGAGAAGAGCACAGAGAATTCCCAAACTGTCCTGTATGGTTCCTCTTTGTAAGGAATAAATGGGAGACAGGAGGTGCCTCTGGACAGGGTGGAGAGCTGGGAAACAGGAGTTTGTGTGTTGGCACAGCAGCTGCCCTGAAGCTCTCCCTTTCCCTGGGGCAAGGTGCTGCTCTTCAGTAAGGGCCAGTTGTGCCCGTGGGCAGCAGGTGACTCAGTGTCACCACAGGGTGTCACAAGGGTGGACAGACACTGCTGCAGGCAAACTGCAGGAGGAGAATGAACAGAACACACCTGGACAGGTTCTCCCAAGGAGGAGACGATCCCCAGGGACAGCCTGTGCCAAAGGGACAGCCCGTACCAGCTCCTAACACTTGCTGGGTTTAAGCACTCAGACCCTCCCAGGGCCAAAAGTGACCAACACAGGGAAGCCCAGCAAAATATCTGTGTCACCTCCTGGCTGCTGCTGTGCAGGGGGTCTGGACACAGGTGGAAATGGCCCCAAGGAGGCATCAGAGAGGTGACAGTGTCCAGGCTGGTGGGACACAACCTGTCCTATCCTCTTAAAGTTCTTTCTCCTCCCTGAGAGCTGGCAAAGACACCAACAGCTGGGAATTCTCTGGGAAGTTCTACAGTCCTGGAACCATCAAGGAAACACAGAGGAGATGCCCTCAGGCCACAGCACTCACAAACTCCTTGTAGGTCTCGGCAGCCAGGAGGTGAAGGTGCTGAGCCCTCAGCACAGCGTTGGCAAACAGGCTGGACAGGGGCATGGCTGGGAAGGTGGCAGCTGGCTGTGGCCACTGCAGTCCCAGGGTGATCACAGCAATGGCCAGAGGAGAGAGCCAGGACCCTGCAAAGTGGAGAGGAAGGTGTTGGGAGTCCTTGGGGACTGCTGAGAAGGAGGTGCCACCTTGGAATTCATTCCCAGCCTGTTCTGCCTGTGCTGGATCCACACTCACCTTCCATGGTGCCCTGTTTGACACTGGCTGGGCTCAGCCCTCCCCAGAATCGAGGGAGACCCTGGAACTGGACCTGCCCTCAAGGCTGCTCCCAGTGTGACCAGCAGTGTCTTCCTGGCTGGAATTGTGGTTGCCCCATGAAAACTAAGGGGTGTCCCTATGGTTTTCCCTGACACACTCATGTTTTCCCCTAGGCTTTGTCCCTGCCCTCACAGGGACAAGAGCTGTGACATCACCTGTGCTGTGACCAGCTGCTTTTGCTCCCTGGGTCACACCTTTAGGATTTCGTGATCTTGGCCAAGCCTAAAGGTTTTCAGCCCATGACATCCACCACAAGTTTTCTCACACACACCACAAAGCTCATCGCAAAGAAAGACACTTAAAGGAGGAATACCCTGGAGCCTGTAGAACCTGGACATTACTAGACATTATCCTCATCTCTGTCTGAAGTTTGGAATATGAGTTTTACTATCCCTGCCAACATTTATGGTAATAATAACTATTATAACTGTGGCTTGATTTTATTCTTCAAGCTCACAACACTCTCCTTGCCCACTTTAGGTTAAAGATTAATTCATGGATTAGAATCACACTTCAGGGAAAGGTTTTCTTTTTCATGGATTTAGAGGTTGCCCTATTTTAATTTAGGGATGGCAAGGAGTGTGTGTAGCCCAGAACAGAACCACCCCATCATCATCATCTCCTGTCACCCTACACATCCAGCAGTGAAAGTCCTTTAAAACTGAAATAAAATGTACCTGGAGCCATTTCTGCTGGTGAGTTGCTCAGGTGTGGCTTGGTTGGGAATGTTTCCTCCTTTCATCTGGTCAAGGAAACTGTGGAGCCCCCCCTTATATAGCAGGGGGTCTGTTTAAAATGGATCTGTGTGTTCATGATCACAACAACAGCTCTGCACATTCCCCCTGCATAAATGCACAAGTGTTCACGGTGGTGCTACCTCATCACAGGCATTTTCACAGATGTGCAGCTTGGGCAGCTTTGTTTGCCTCGGGATGAGACCAGTGCCCCATGATTTCATCATAATTCTCCTGTTTATTGCAATTAAAAGTTTCCTCATCACAACAAAACTCATCCCAAATCAGATCATGGTGGAATTGGTTGTATCCTCCTGATGTTCCTGCCTGGCTCTGCAGCCTTGGCGCACAGGTCACGGGGCTGACCAGTCAGTATGGGACATTTCTGGCTTAAAGGAAGTGGCAAGTGGCAGAAGGAGAGGTTTAGGTTGGATATTAAGGAAAAGTTCTTCCTGAAAGGGTTGTCCAGCTGTGGCACAGGTGCTCAGGGCAGTGGTGGAGTCCCCATCCCTGGAGGGATTTAAAGCTGTGTGGATGTGGCACTCGGGGACAGGGGTTAGTGCTGGCCTTGGCAGTGCTGGGGGAATGGCTGGACTGATGCACTTAGAAACCTTTTCCAACCCAAAGGATTATCACACAGAATTCTGTGATGTTTTCCCCTCTATTATTTGTGGGGATAGAGCTGGCTGGATGTTGTCAGATGAATCCTATTTCTGACAAGGAATTGCTTCCAATTTCTCCCAAAATGTCAAAAGTTCAGCAAACGCTTTTGCTGAGCTGGTTTGTCACAGGTGTGACAAGGAGCTGTCCTGCCCTGGTGCTGGTTTGGATTCCAACCTGCCCAGTGCAAATCCAGAGCTCTGGGAGCTTTCTCTGATCCTCAGCTGGACAAGGCTCTGGGAAAACCTGGTCATGAACAACTTCCTGCTCCTGCCTGAGATGCAAATATGAAATACCATGGGATTAAGGAGAGTAAGGGTGTGGAAAGGAGATAGGAGGGATGGGGAAGAGGAGACGGGGAAGATGGAATCAGAGAATCATGGAGTGGTTTGGGTCGGAAGGGACCTTAAAGCCCATCCAGTGCCACCCCCTGCCATGGGCAGGGACACCTTCCACTGTCCCAGGGTGCTCCAAACCCCGTCCAGGCTGGACTTGAAGAAGAAAGGACACAGCCCATCCCTCCCTGCTCTTGAGAAAAACAGAACCTGGGATGGGCAGCTCCAGGGGGTATTTAAAGGACTTTTATTCTGCATAAAGCCCCCATTTCCCCAAACTACACTAGTTTGGCCTTTGTCTGGTGTTCAGGGGGTGTCCTGTGTCGGGAGGTTGGTTTGGCTCCCCCAGGACCCGGGTTTGCTGTGTGTGGCTTCGGTTTCCAAGCAGCAGCATCACCGGAGCCGCTGGAGCTGCTGGAGTAGAGAGAGGAGCGCTGCTCGATAAACATGAGAGAGAGCAGGGCTGTTCCGAGAAGCCCCCGGGTGTTGCTGCTGGAGACGCGGTGGTGTCACAGGGAAATGTCAGTCCCAGCAGCAGAGGGAACAGCGGGTCCTGCCGCTATCAGGTGTCCCGTCACCCCATAGCAGCAACATCTGGGCGTGTTTTTGTGTTTTCTACAGCAGGTCGTGTTTAGATCTGTCAGCGCTGCTCAGGGATGAGCCGAGCCGCAGCTCCCCAGCGCAGCCCTGAGTGCGGCTGCTGTGTCACTGCAGCTCCTGCGTGTCCTGCTCAGCTCTGCTGCTGCCAGCGGGGATAAATCCACATGATTTGTGCCGAGGGCTGCCCGAGGCTGCCTTTGTCCCCAGCGCTGTCTGGGCAGTAAATGAGGCAGAAGCGGCGCATGAGGAGCTCCGGGCCGGGCAGAGCCGCGCTTGCATAAGCGGCTCCCAAACATCCATTTTCTGGCTCTCCAATCCCTGCTTTCCCAACCCACAGCATCCCATCTAAAGCAGAACCACACTCCGTGATTTCCACATCCCTTGGAAGAGAAAAATCCCCTCCATTCTTTTCGTGATGGCCCCGTGTCCACCCACCTTTCCCTGAGCTTTTAAATAAGTGAAAGAGCTTTTCCTGGAGGCTCCTGGTGATCCCCAGCCTGGGGGAATCCTGACCGAGGAGCTACTGCTGAGCCACAGCCCAGCTCTGCAGAGGTTTAGGGTGTGCAGGATTATCTCTCTTAACTCACTGCTCCAGGGGGAAATTCCATTTCAGATTTATGGGGATTATTTACCAGAGTAAAAAACCAGAACTGCTGAGTTTCACTGAACTCCTGTGGAAAGATGAGGCTGAACCCACAGGTTCAGCTCCCCAGGACTGCAACCCCACCTGTCTGCCTGAGCATCCCAATGGAAAACAGGGATTTTCCCTCCCTACAATTACCTGGAAGGAGGTTGTAGCCAGGTGGGGCTCGGTTTCTTCTCCCCAAGACAAGAAGAAACAGCCTCAAGCTGTGCCAGGGGAGGTTTAGGTTGGATATTGGGAAAATTCCTTTCCCTGAAGGGAGTGTCCAGCCCTGGCACAGCAGCCCAGGGCAGTGCTGGAGTCCCCATCCCTGGAAGGATTTAAAAGTTGTGTGGATGTGGCACTTGGGGACAGGGGTCAGTGGTGGCCTTGGCAGTGCTGGGGGACACAATGATCTTAGAGGGCTTTTCCAGCCTGAATGATTCCATCATTTGATGACAGAAATCAGGACAAAATACAGAGCCTGGGCTGTATATACTGAAATATTTATTTACATTAAATGTGTTTTAAACACAAACCACTCTCAATATAGAAAGAAACCAACCTCCATCCCCAAGGTCCTTGGAAACTACTCCAAGCATTTCAAATAAACCAACAACACTACAGAAATATTTATTTACTTATGCCATTTTAAAGGAGGCCAAAGCCCTGGGCTGAGGGAGCAGCAGAGCAGGACTGGGGTCACAAAAACTGCTTTTGACATCAGTGGTTCCTAACCAGGTGCAAACAGCAAATTTTCTTTATTTTTTCTATTATTCTGTTTAGTCACTTGACTGAGTTGTTTGCATTCAGGAAAATCTGAGGAATCTGGAGCTGGGAAGGCCAGAAAAAACTTCCATCTTCCATTTGGAAACTGAAAACAAGGAATGGAGGGATGAGCTCTGTTAGTCCTAAAATCTTGGCAAATGTGGCAACCAGGAACAGCCAGTTCTTTTTTCTCCCTGTGAATGCTCCTTTTTTAAATTAACCCATTTTATAAGTAAAATATGCTTAAATAGCTTTTATATATATATGGCAGAACTAATTTGGGGTAGTTCTATTTAACTAGTAAAAATAAATTTTAAAATTCTGTTTTGTGCTGTTTAAACTGAATTCCAGTTTCCCACAGAGGTGCTTTACTGGTAAAGAACCATCCTGTTACTTCTGAAAAGCCCTTTTTGCTTAGAATTTTACCCTCCTCTGGCTGTTTTTGGGGTGCAGAGCAGTTGCAGGAGCTTCTTGGAGCCCAAAATGTTGTGAAACATCAGGACACAGAGGCCTTGGGCTCTCTGAGAGGGGACAGTTTGAGCCACAATGTCCTTGTCGCCCTTGCCCAGCCAAGCCCCCACCCCCACTGTGCCCCCCCAGCCCCAGTTTGGGTGCCTGGCTGGCCCTGAGCCCACCAGCTGCCATGCCAGAATAATTTCTTTACAAACCCAGTCTCCAGATGTTTTTCAGCTTCTCCTTCAAGACCATATCTAGCTGAGAGCAAAGCTGCTGGTCCTGGACCCCGTTCTCCTGCTTTGGATCCTGGTGATTCTCTTTGTCCCATCCCAAGCTGATGTTTTGGGATTTTTGAGGTCCCCACGGGAGCCTCACATCTGCTCTTGGCTTCCATCCCTGCCTGCCCTCAGGGTGAAGTTTGAGGAGGTGACGTTTGGTTTCCAGCTACGCTGGACCCAAAAAGCTGCTCGTTATTCCCAGGAAATCAGCACCAGGGTTATGGGACACCCCTGGAATGGGCATGGCAGGATGGAGCAGGATGAAGATTTACCCATTACCTTTATTAGAGTTTCCAAAGCAGTTGGAGGTTTGTGACCCACAATTTACAACTTTCCCAGATGTTCTGAGGTCACACATGTCCCTCCCCATGGGGATGACCTTGTGACAAGGGCCAGCTCTTGCCTGGAGAGCAGCAAGCCTTTGGGTGAGACCTTTCTCCTCAGCTTTTCCACAGTCTTTGGAAAAAAAGAGGTGCTTTTGGGGAATCCTTCACCTCAGACCTCTGCCAGCTGGGCCTGTGGACACAGCTTTGACAGCTGCAGATTGGCCCCAAATCCTTGCAGTGCCCGGTCCTGTCCTTCCCGGGGTGGTGGGGTTGGAGCAGAGCCCTCATTCCCAGTCCTTCCATGGCACTGACCAGGCTGGAGCTCAGTGCTGGGCGTGGGGCTGCCCAGGCTGTGGGACCAGTTTGCTACTGGGAGATCACAGGTGGCTCCTAATTTCTACAGAGGCTTTAGGGGTTGGTCTGTGGGGTGGGGACAGGGACAGCCCCGGTGACACAGCCTGGACACGAGCACCCGAGGGCAGCAGGCTCCCAGCCCTGAGCTGGGCTGTGCAGGTGTTTGCAGCCCGGGAATGCAGCCCAGCATCCAGGATCCAGGATCCAGGCAGCTCCAGGGGATCGGTCCCCATGGGGGCTGGCAGGGCCTGGCAGAGGGTGCAGGACCCCTCACTCTTCACCTGGGTGCTCCCCCACTGCCCACTTGGCCTTCACATCCCGGAAAGGAGTGATGTCCTCGTAGGTGGCCATCTGCTCCACCTCCAGCCCCTGCAGCAACAACAAGGATGGTGGGACATGGGAGGAGGTTCCAGCCACAGCACATCCCTTGGGACACCCAGCTGGGGACCCTCCCAGGCTGTTCCCCCTGAGACCAGAGCAGCTTCTGACAGGGAGAGAGGATGGAGATGGCTGGATGTTGGCTGCTGGATGTGCACTGGCTGCTTCTTGGGCAGCTCAGCACAGCTGATGTGGAATTTGGGAAGAAGGTGCCCTGATCCCCCTCCCAAGGAAGGGGCTGCTGGACCCCCCAGCAGATAACCAGCACAACCCCTTGTGCCAAGGCTCAGGGTGGTGTTAGGAAGGTCCTGCTATCATTAATTACCTCATAGGTGTGGTCCTCCTCTGGGCTTTTCTTCTCTTCACCCTGTGGAGAGTCAGACATTGGTGTCAGCACCCTCCAGGATCCCCTGTCCTCAGCCTTGGTCCTCCAGGCCAGCTCCCACCACTTCCACAGGCACATCCACGGAGTCCCCATAGAGCAATTGAGATGGTTTTGTTCCCACTTCAGATATCCACGTTCCCACCCACAACCCCAAACCCATCCCATGCCCTGGGATGCACTGCAGGACACCGAGCCCAGCTGGGGACATCCCCTCTGCTGGAGTCACTGTCACTTGCCTTATCGTGGAAGAGGAGGATGGGGATGCTGATGAAGATGACGAGCATGATGGACTGGATGATGATGATGGCGTCTTTCAGAGTGTTCCTGTTCTGGATCTGCTTGATGCTGGTGGTACCTGGGAACAACAGCACAGGGAGAGCCCAGGTCTCACCTCTCTGCCAGGCTGGAGGGAGAGGGATTAGCTCGGCATGGCCAGAGTGGGTCACAAAGGTGGGATGTGGGGACCAGGGAAAGACCAGAGCACTGCAGCTGCCCCCAGAATTGGCATCATGGACCAGCTCTGGCATGGGACACCTTGGGCAGCACCCGGCAGTCACCAGGAGCAGGACAAATCTGATTTATTAGAGGAACATCCTGGTTTTTGCAGGATGGACATGCCAGGGCAGACCCAGGGAGGTTGTACTGCTCCTTGGGGCTGGCAGTGAGGAGCAGAACCTCTGTGGTGCTATAGAGCACCCACAGCTGGGCTGGAGAGGGTCCCACCGGCACAGGGAGAGGAGGAGGTGTGAGAGCACCATGAGGGGTTCATATGGAGGGGGAAATGGGAGAGGAGAAAGAGCATCTCCTGGGGTGCAGGAGAATGGGGAGCTGCCACTCACCCATGACCCGGAGCTCTGTCCCACACGAGTGCAGCTGCTCCTTCTTCGCCACACCCTTCCTGTCGCACACGTAGATCCCGCTGTCCTTGTAGCTGGTCCTGAAGAGGGTGAGGTTGATGGAAACGTTCGTCCTCTCGATGCTGTAGCCAGGCATGTTCTGATCCAGCACAGAGAGGTCATCCCTGTCCTCTGCTGTCTTGTACCACTGCATGATCTGCGGCTCCTGCGAGTAGCAGATGAGGTAGATGGGCATGTTCTTCTTGACGGCCACGTAGCGCAGGTTCTGGTACACCGGGGGACACCTGCCACCTGCAGGGGACAAGGCTGTCACTGCAGCCACTCCCGTGAGAGCCCCCCGGCACCTTCCGAACAAAGAGCTTCCCATTTTCATGCTGCCTTTGAACATCCGGCTTGGTTTTGATGAATTATCCTCATCCCAGGCTCCCCAGGGAATGGTCCCGGCCCCGAGGCTGCCGGAGCTCCAGGAGCCTTTGGACAGCGCTCCAGGGATGTCCAGGCTGGGACTGTGGGGGTGTCCTGGGCAGGGCCAGGAGTGGGACTGGATGATCCATGTGAATCACTTCCAATTAGGATATCCTGTGATTCTGTGAGATCTGAGGCTTTTGGTGGAAGTCTGCTTTTAATGGAAACTCCAATTTTCTGTGGGAATTTTTGCTCCAATACTTCTGTCCTGCTCCCACCCCTCTCTGTGCACATTTAGTTAATCCCAGCTCCAAAATTACAGCCTGCAGAATTCCAGCTGGTTTCTCTTTTGCTTCCACTTTTTTTTTTTTTTCCTTTTGCTTTATTTTGTAAATTTTGGCCATGTTTTAGTCCCATAGTGGTGACTTTGAGAGCCCATTTGGGTTGCAAAGGTCACCCTCAGAGCCCCATGGGTAGGAATGGCACAAGGACAATGGCACAAGTGCTGTGGCACATGCCCAGTGCTGGTCCCAGACTTGCTCATGCAGCAAATGCAGAGGGAAAACCTGGGGGTGCTCAGGAAAGACAAAGCAGATCCAGCTTTGCAGAGGGAGAGGGAGGTGCAGGATTGGGGATGAGCCATGAGGGATGTCACAGCCTGGGAATGGCCTGTGTGGGGGGAAAGGTGGTGGGACAGAGGCTCTCTGGGGACAGGAGGGACCCTGGGGACACACACAGGGGAAGGGCCTGACAGGTCTGAGGGTACCTGTGCTGTTCCCGGTGTTGGTCTCGTCTGCTGAGATCCCACCTGCAAGACAGGAGAGGGCCTGAGATGGTGGCCAGGAGCCCACAAGGATGTCCCTGGTGGGATGGATGCGCCCTGCCCACTGTATATGGATGGAGCTCTGAGGAGCCACAAGAGAGCCCTGCTCAGAACACCTGGGGCAGTGCAGGTCTGGGTACAAACCCTTCCATTTCCATCCTGTCTCCGGAAAATTTTCCAGGTTGTTTTTTGATCAATACCCCAGTGAAACATGCACTCTATAAGGTCCCCGAGGCTGATGCCTCTCGAGAGGACTCCAGATACTCCCAGCTCTGCATTTCCACTCTCTGAATCAACCAGAAACCCTTCCCTGCTGGGAATTCCTGGGCTCGGAGCCCTGTGATGGCCAGGGGTGTCCCCAGCTCCTGTGGCCACTCAGCCCCCCAGGACAAGGGCTGTGGGTTGGTGCAGTGGGACCTGCAGTGCAGGAAGCAGGGTGAGCTGGGGACCCCCCCAGCACCCACGGGTGCCCTGCCCACAGCTCCAGTGCTGCTGGGCCTGGTTCCTCTTGCTGCAGCTGGGCAGGAAGCCCAGCCCTGTTTACTGCCCTGCTTGAGCGCCCAGCTCCCTCCTCTCGATGGAGATTCACCAAACCCCATGGAGGAGCTGGCACAGGGCTGGGGCTGCAGCACTTCCCTGCAGCTGCAAACCTCCCCATCCCCAGAGGGAGAAAAAGGAACAGAAAAAGAAGAAAGGTTCAGTTCCTCAGCCTGAGCTTTGTGCCACCCTCCTGCAGACTCCCAGCCTGCAGGGACCTCCTGGCTTGGACAGGGGCTCCTCTCATTGCCCCAGATCTCCTTCCAGGTCCTTGCTGCACTGTTCACATTCAGCACCAACACCTCTGCAGGCAAATCCTCCCTTCTAGCCCCATTCCAGTTTTTTCCAGGATGGGAGATGCCTTTTGTCCTGGCTGTGCCCTGGCTGTGTGTCCCTGTCACCTGCAGTGCCACCAGCCAAGGCTTTGCCCTCCAGGTTCTGTTGGTGTTTCTAAAGGAAGACCAGGCTGGTCCTCCACCTGAAAGCCTGCACACCCCCCCAAGTCAGGAGTTCCACTGCAGCCACAGGTGACAAAGGGAACTCCCCTGTCCTCCCCCGAAGTCATCATGAGAGCCAAGTTCAAACCCTGCAGCCTTGAATCCATGCTGGACTTGTGTGGGCACCACAAGAGCCCTTTATCCTGTGGGCACACGTTTCCCTCTGAGGGTGGGATCTGCTCCAGGTTCTTGCAGCTGTCCCTGCATCAGGCAAGAGGAGCTGGAAGGGGACAGGAGCTGTGTCCTGGGCTTTGTTACTGCTTCTCCAAGGGGAACAGTGCAGAGATGTTCACAGACCCCACAAATCACCCCAAAAGCCTTTTTCCTCCCATTTCTTCTCTGCTCCTGGGCACTGAACCCCACAGAGCAGAGACATGGCTGGGCAATGTGCCAGCTCCATCCCCAGGCCTCTGAGAGTAATAAATGGTAAAAAAAACCTCAACAACCCTTCTTTCCTGTCACCTGCAGCCCCAGCCAGGCTGGCTCTGCACTGACTCGGCCAAAGCCACCTGTGTGCCCCAGAATGTGTCCTGGCTGCTCGGCCCCGAGGGAAGCAAAAGCCAAACCCAAGGCAGGCACTGGGCTCCGAGCCCTCTGTGCCCTCCAGGGCTCCCTGGGAGTCTCCCAGCACAGAGCAGGACTGACAGAGACCAGCACAAAGCTTAAAATTGTGCTGGTTATTAAAATTATTAAAATTATTGCCCTGAGAGGCAGAGCTGGGGGAAGCCCCTGAGCAGGGGACACACCATTGTCCTGGCTCCTTGCTCTGAAGTGCAAACCCTGTTTGGAGCCTACCTGTGAGCAGAGCCAGCAGCCAGAGGGTCACCTGGAGCAGCCAGAGCCTCGTGCCCAGATCAGCCATATTTCAGTGCCCAGGGCAGGGAAACATCCACCCTGTGCTTCTGCAAAAGCAGCGGCTGCTCCCACTACCCTGCCTACAGCACCTAAAAATGGCAAAGCTGCTGCTCTGCACGGCCCCTTTCCTGCTCATGTAAATCCTCCCCGCTGGGGACTTTCCCTCGGGGCTGGTTTTGAATGCGGTGCAGACGCTGCGGCGGCCGTGCCTGTGGGCTGGGCTCCCTGTGCTCCATCCATCCTCCTGTCCCTCCGCATTGTCCATCCCCGTGTCCCTGGGCACTGCCCGCCCTCGTGTCCCCTGCTGGCTCCCAGTGGTGCCAATATTCCCTGGGGGTGGCCGGGGCTCGTGTGGACCTGCAGCAGAGCTGGCCATGAGCCCATCTGCGAAGCAGGAGGTGCCAAACCCGAGCTGAGCACGAGATGTGCCCAGGGAATGGGATTGGTGCTGCCTGGACACATCCCTGGGGGGACAGGACAGGATGGGGGTGATGCCCAGGGTTTCTCCTCAGCTCCACCCAGATCCCCCCAGGGTGTTTGTGCCTGGAAGGGACAGGCAGGGATTGATGGTGGCCCAGAAGCCAAGAGTTGCAGCAGGAATGGGATAAGAACAGGGGACATTTGTGGGGCTGCTTGTTGTGGGATGCAGTGGGATGAGTCCCTCAGCTCCCATTCCTCCACCCCAGGGAGTCCAGAAATCTAAAATCGTAGAAACATGAGTCAGTCACAAAATCATTATGGTTTGAAAAGACCTTTAGGATCATCAGCTCAGCAGGACCATCATGATCACCACGAACCCATGTCTTCAAGTGCCACATCCAATGTTTTGTGAGCACTTCCAGTGAGAAGATGAGAGGGGAAAATGGCCAAAATAAGGAGTTACTTGGGTGCCAGCCATGCCCACCCCCTTCTCCACACCCCATCTGCCACTTCCAAGAGCCTTCTCCATGGAACCCTTGAGAGCCAGGCCCCAGGGAAGCACAAGGAGGCCCCCCAAGGTGAGTTCTGGTAAAAAAGCAGTTTCCCCCAGGCTCTGCCCCCCTGGTTGTTGCTCGTTACCGGCTGTGGGTAAGCACTGAACTGTAACTCCAGTGAAAAACACCTTTGGGTTCTTCTGCCAGGCATGGTCCCCAGAGCCTGGTGCCACTGCCTGGGGCCTCCCCAAACCTTCATCTTCTGCAGGCTGGGTTGGTTTTTTGCCAGTTCTGAGCATCTGATGGGTGCTGGGAACCAGCCCCAGCCTCACTTTGCATGCAAAGGGACAGGAAGCAAGAGAAATAAAGTTTTCCAGGGAAAAACTGGCTCCATGAGGGAATGATGATGGGAGAGGTGCCTTCTCCTGGTTCTGTACATAGGGACAGCACTGCCAAGTCCCTGCTGCCATCACCCCTGGGTCTGGCTGGAAGAGCAGAGCCTGGCCCTGAAGCCCCAGCAGGGCAAAGGGAAAGGGATGCCCATGTGCTTGGCAGGCATTTGGAGGGGTTTTTGTGGGAGGCTGCGGGAGCTGGGGGTGCAGATGGGAGCCGGGATGCTGGAGGTGCCTGGAAAGGCCCTGTGAGGTAAAGCCAGGAGTGGGGCACAAACTGAAGAGGGTTTGCAGTGTCAGTGGCCAAATCAGCCCCTGTGCTGCCTGAGGGCTCCTTGGCACCCTTAAAAGGCACAGAGGGGCTTGGTCTCTCCTGGAGACCCCTGTGCTTATAGCAACCCTTAAGTGGGGTGTAGGGGAACCCACGGGGAGGGTCCCATGTCCCCACACCTCTTCCCCATGGCCCTTCTGGCTCCATGGCCCGCAGAGCAGAGCCACTGCCGGCAGCTGCACCTTCCCCACCTTCCCCAGCCCTTCTCTATTCATTGGGGTTTGGGTTTCACAGTGCCCAGGCTGTGCCCCATCCCCTGCAGCCCCCGCCTGCGTGGCACTGCCCGCCTGCCCTTGGACGAGCTGTTCCAGCGGCAGCAAAAACAGCGGCGAGCCCGAGCCGTGGCCCCGGGGACGTCAGCGGGGCCCGGGGGCGGCTCCTGGCTGACGCAGAACCTCCTTCACCCACCCCTGTCCTCTCGCAGTGATGCTCACCTGCTCCCACGCCGGTGGGGCTGGAGCCTGTGTGGGGAACTCGGGGGCTTGAACCTCCTCCAAACCCTCCCACAGCGGTGTCTCCTGGGGCTCCCGGGGTCAGCCAGCCCTGGGGTCCTGGGGATGGGATGATGAGCAGAGCAGGAGCTCTGGGGGACAGCCCTGGGGGCCCCTGTGCAGGATGAGACCCCCAGGGTCCTGCTGAGGTTGGCAGGTCCAAGGCCAAGCACAGGGACCCATGAAAGGGGTGTTCACCCCTCCCAGTGCAGGGAAAACATTCCTCTCCCAAGACACCCCAGCACACTTGGTATCGTAATAACAGATCATTTACAGTTGTTTATTGTAAGAAATGTACAAAGAAAAATGGCTTTAGCTCACACAAAACCTGCTCTGGGGCATTTCCCCATACCTGACAACACAAACGTAGAAGCAGCATTGATTGTGAACCACGATCCGGGCAGGTACTGCCGTGCCAGGCATGCTTCCCATGGAAACGCCAGCGACAGCAGTTCAGGCTCCTGCTGCAGAGAGCATCGACATGGAAATGAGAGCACAGGGCCACGGGACGAGCCGAGTGTCCCTGGCTCTGCCACCTGGCTCGCAGCTCATGGGTCCAAGCCAAGCTCAGCACTGCTCCTGGCGAGCCTGGCCGTGGGGCATCCATGATGGCAGCGCCCAAAGCAGCCCAAGAAGAGAAGAGAATCATCAGAGTACAAAAAGAAAGAGCCTTTGGCTTCAGGAGCAGCCCTTATTTGAACTGGAAGAGGTTTTGGTTCATGTTTGTTTTGATCTCAAGAGGGGTTTTTTTCCCTTGAAGGCAGAAGGTGGTCAGAGGTGAACATGGGGCCTTTTGCCCCATTTTTCACACAATCACAGAATGGTTTGGGGTAGAAGGACCTCAGATCTCATCCAGTGCCACCCCTGCCATGGCAGGGACACCTTCCACTATCCCAGGGTGCTCCAAGCCCTGTCCAACCTGGCTCCCAACCTTGGGAGCATTTCCAGGGATCCAGGGGCAGCCACAGCTGTGCCAGGGCTATTTTCCTTGATCTACTTTCCTTCTGCTCACGTGTGTGAAGAACAAGAAATCCCTTTTCCCACTGGGAAAACGCTCCTCTGCCTGGAGGTTTCCTGGTGAGGACCTGTCTGGCCCATCCAGAATGTGCCACCGGGGCCTCTCCACAGCCCCAGCCTAGGGAAGGATGCTCTGCCTGAGGATTTTGGGATTCACACCCCAATGGGACTGGTTATTACATGCAGCCACCTGGGGCTTGGCTGGGATTTAGGGCACCCCTAAAGCAGCTCGTGGAAAGGATCATTCAGACATCTGCTCCAATCCCTGGGGGTGCATCTCATTAGTTAACACTAAGGAAGAGGACATTTGGAATTCCAACCAAGAGCACTCTTGCAACAGGGCTAGGAAAAAAAACCCTGGAGAGTTTTGTCCTGGGGACTGAGGATTCTTGGAGGATGTTTTCCAAACCCTGCCTTTGCCCATTGCTTTCCTGCCACAAAACGTGGATGGAAATGGGAAAACATTTAATTATAAACAGTGTTTACATTCGTCATACAGAGACCTGAATGATTTCTGGTTTCAATGCATATTCAGAGACCTTGAAAACCTGATATTTAACCCTGAGAACAAATCTGCAGATGCTTTGCTTTGGCTTTGCAAACCAATTTTTAAGACATAATTGCACTTTCTCTTGTATGTAACAAAAACTAATCATCAAGCTTATTCAAAAGTTCAAAAGAAAGGTGCTACTTTAAGACTTTGGAGATTTTTGTTCACAAAACCTTCTGTTTTCCGTAATTATTCTTAATATTATTTCACTTGGCTCATCTTTCACCGGTTGCTTGGCTGCACTCTGGAAGAATAAAATACAGGAAAATCTCTTAATTGTGAAATAACATTAATAAATAATTACTTTAAGTGAAAGGACAACCATACTCTTCTGTTCATGCCTAAAGACCATTGTTACCGTGCTGAGATCATTTCAAAACTAACTTGTGTCTCTTTCACTGACAATAGATTTCACATTTGAGTTCTCATAAGAAAAAGAATTAAACTCTTTGCAAGTGCAGTGGGCAGTAAAACCCAGGATCAGGAGGAGATTCTGCTTTGAAATTCAAGGTGGTTGCTTGAAATATGTGAAATTAGCTCAATATCTAAGATCTAGAGATCTGTGCATGGAAGAGCTTTGAACAGGAGATACAAATGAAGTCTCTTCAGGCTGGGCCAGAGGTGGAATCTCCTTGTGTTACACCAGCGATTCCTTCACCACACGTTCCTTAGCCCAAGCCTGTGCTTCCTCAGGAGCATCCTGGGGTGTCTCTGAGCTGGGAATGGGCTCGAGGCCCAAGGCAGGGGCTGTCTCCACATCTGTCCCTGTGTTCCCATAGATCTCCTGCAATTTGGTGGCGATCAGTCCTTCCTTCTCGGGCGCGTCCTCGCCCAGGGCGTCCTGGCTGTGCCTGTACATGTAGGACGCCTGTTTCACCGAGCGCCTCAGGAGGTATCTCCGGAAAGCCCTCTGGATCTTGGTAGCACAGACCTCCTCATGCTTCCTCTTCAGGGTGGTGGTGATGGGTTCATAGGAAACTTTTGAGGGGTTGGCAGCCATGAACTTCTCCTCCATGGTGGCCTTCAGGGCATCCATCTCTCCTGAGTCTCCCAGAACTTCCTTAGTCAGGGCAAAGAGGATGTCTAGGCAGTGGATTTTGTCCCCAGCAACCATTGGTAGATCCATGGTGACAAGTTTGATCTTGTTGGGCTTGGGAACTCTGAGTGGCTCCTGCAAGGTGTCCACAAAGTCAGACAAGGTGCTGTAGGCGATGAACTGGGTGGCATCCGGGTCAAACTTCTCCCAAGTTTCATAAAACATTTCAAAATCGTCTTCACAGAGAGGCTCGCTGCTCTCCTCTGTGGCCACGCTGAAGTTCTCCAGGATGATGGCAATGTACATGTTCACCACGATGAGGAAGGAGATGATGATGTAGCTGCAGAAGAAGAAGATGCCAATGGAGGGGTTCCCACAGTCTCCTTTCACTGAACTCCCAGGGTTCTCCAGCTCGGGGTCACAGTCCGGGGGGCCACTGTTGAGGATGGGGTTGAGGAGCCCATCCCACCCCGCTGACGTGGTGATCTGGAAGAGGCAGATGATGCTGTTCCCGAATGTTTCAAAGTTGAAGATGTCATCGATCCCTGACTCCTTCTTGACGTAGGCGAAGTTGGACATGCCGAAGATGGAGTAGATGAACATGACAAGGAAGAGCAGGAGGCCGATGTTGAACAGGGCAGGCAGGGACATCATCAGGGCAAAGAGGAGCGTCCGGATGCCTTTGGCTCCTCGGATCAGCCGGAGCACGCGGCCAATCCTCGCCAGACGGATGACCCTGAAGAGGGTGGGGGACACAAAGTACTTCTCGATGATGTCCGAGAGGACAATACCTGTGGAGGGATGAAGGACAGATGAGTTTGCTGTGCCACCAATAGGGGGTGAAGGGGAGCTGCTCCACTCTGGGCAGACACAGTGAGGTGAGGCCACTCCTGATGTTCCTCTACTGACAGGGAAAACATTAAAAAATAACCTCTGAGGACAGACCCAAGGGTTAAACTCTGGCTGCTCTGTTTCAGAGAAAGAGAACGCCAAGGGAAATAACACCAAGGAGGAGCAGAGCCTGGTGGCCCCGAGTGGCCTCACATCTCTCATGTCTCAGGGTCCTGCTGCCTTGGCCCTGCTCAAAGGATGGGTGCAAGCAGGGTCCAGTGACAGCTCAGTGGGTGTGGATTGGTGATTCCACTTCCACTCTTCATTGTCCAGTGGGATCCCTGAGGGACCGGTGGGAGCAGCAGGACTCACCTAGGATGGAGAGGATGACCACCACGAAGTCAAAGATGTTCCAGCCCACAGTGAAAAAGTAGTGGCGCAGGGCAAACATCTTGAGCACGCACTCCCCGGTGAAGATGACGATGAAGACCAGGTTTATCTTGTAGAGGACAGAGGTTTTGAGCTCGCTCTGGTCATCTGTTTCTACCATCATGGTCACCATGTTCAGGCAAATCAGGATCATGATGGTGATGTCAAACACTTGCTTGGTAACAAAGTCAAACACTTTCCCTTGGACTTTGTTCTGCAGTGAGGGACACAAGGGTGATGATGGAACATCAGAGAAGAGGTGGGAACGTGTGACAGACACAAAAAAAACACAACAGAAAGAGAAGAAGGAACCATATTTACAAGTGTGGAAACCTCAGGGTTGTGGCCAGAATAGCTCTCACAGCCTCAAAAGTTATGGGGGGAGAATTCCCAGCACCTCTCAGGATGGAGCACACCTGGGAATGCTACAGCCAGGAGGAGCTGGGCACAGGGCAAAATCACTTGCTAATTACACCCACAGCTAATAGGGCACAAATTAACACATGAGAAAGATCTCCCAAATCACAACTGAGAATATTTTGGCCAGACCAGGGTCCCTTCTGCGGGTGGAAAGCTGAGCCCAGCTCCCTTACAGAGAGAGAGGAGCTGGGAGCCGAACCAGGAAAAAACCCAAATTCCTGCAAAAGAAGCCCCATCACTGCCCTTGCCAGCAGACCAAGGACTAAAGAGCAGACACAAAGGAGGTGGCCTGATGTCAACCTCTTCTGATGTCCCAGCTCTTGGCCAGGTCCTGTCTGAAGAGTAACAATGGGGCAAATGGTCTTCCCTGGACCCTTCTCATTCCCTTTGGGACAGCTGGTGGCTTGAAGCGTTCCCTGTGTGCTCCACTCCAGGAGGATGAGCCCAACATACCGCTGGCCTGGGGATGGGCTTCTGGGGTTTCTTGGAGCCCAGCTTCTTCATGGCATTGTAGTATTTCTTCTGCTCTTCCGTCATGAAGATGTCTTTGCCTCCAAAGTATAAAGGGAGTCACTGCTGTTAGTCTCAGGAATTCTCTTCCCACCAAGTGTGTCTGACCATGTCCCTTCCCACCATCCAGCCCCTCAGAGATCCTGCTGGGAGCAGGGTGTCCTCTCTGTGTCCTGCAGACCATGCTCGGTGTCACCAGAGCGCTCGGCCCTGCCCACCCTCCACCTGCCCCCTGCTCCGGGCTGTCAGTCCTGAGCTACTGGCTTGGAAGCAAAAGTTGAGCCTCAACCTCGTGCATAGGAAAATGATCCCAGGGTGGGAAAAGAAAACAAGTGATGGCCCAGGCAAGAGAAAACACAGCTTCCCTTTGCTTCCTCCCTCTGCACCCATCAATTAAGTCCTCTGTAACTGCCATGACCAGGACACAAAGCTGCATGTGCTGTTTGTCCAGTGCAGGAAGCACTAATGGATAAGAATTCTGGGATCCATCCTAGCCCCAGGCATGGTAGCCCTTGTCCCATCACCCCACAGTTGTGCTGGTCCCCTCCAACTTAGAGCTGCACCTCAGGAGCTGGGAAATACTCATCTTTTTCTTCTGCTGGTTGAAGTTGTCGATGATGACGCCGATGAAGAGATTCAGGGTGAAGAAGGCACCAAAGATGATGAAGATGACAAAATAGATGTACATGTAGAGGTTGATCTCGTACTGTGGCTGCTCTTCAATCTGGCCAGGAAAGATGGGAAATGTGAGACTGACCCTGTCCCAAAAGGGGGTCCCCAAGTCCTGAGATAAGGGCTTGTGGTGTTTGGACAGAGCCAGGGGGTGGCTGCTGCAAAACTTTGGGCTGTGTGTTCCCAAGAGGAGCAGCCACGGGAAGGTACATCCATGTGACACTGACTGAAGGACAAGGACATGCTGACCCCCGATCACACAGAGCTGGGGAATGGGAAGGGATGTCCTTTGCAGTGATATTAATGAGCAAATGAGCTTCTTCCTGATAATCAGTATTCCAAGGGCTAAAATATATCTGAGAGGGGAAAGAAAAAATGAATTAATTTGTCACACCAGCACAGTTGGGTGACACCACCTGACAACCCTGGACAATGCTCCTAATCCAGGGAGCATCCCTTAATCCTGCTCTGTGTTTGATCAGAGGCACCCCAAGGTGACCCCCTTGGCTTCCCCCACTTTGAAGAAAACTTTTGGCAGAACAGGGAGGATTTTCTCCCAAACCAGCTTTGTCCCAGGTGGGACAGAGGCCTGAGGGATTTTCAGAGGGTGATGGAAGCATGCTAAAGAAAGGCAATGAAAACCACCCCTTCAGGCCTGTGGGTGTATGGGGTGACACCCAGTGTGATTGGAGAACAGTAGGAAACCCCTTCTCTGCGGGGACACATTTGGGGATGTGTGCACAGCACTCTTCAAACACTTGGGTTCTTTTAAGAACTCATTGAACCCAATGGTTAAATGCTGGCTGCTCTGTTCTCATAACCCATTGACTGCTCAAGGCAAACCAGGCACTTTCTCCAGGATGGGATGAGCTTTCCCAGCTAGAGGGGTCATGGAGAACATCATGTCACAGCAGGCAGAAGGACAAGCCTTTAGGTTGGAGGAGTGGGGGAAGAACAGGGATTTTGGCCCCTGGAACTGAAGCTAAGTGGATTCAGCCCCAGCTATGGGGCAGGGTGGGAGCCTAGTGTGGGGCCAGGCTGCAGTGACAATGACATGGGCGGCACAGGGACACATGGCTGCCCTTTTCGAGGCTGTGCACCTCAGCAGGAGGATGTTGTGGCTGTCCAGCTGTCCAGGGCTGGATTAGACAGAGCTTGGAGCAACCTGGGATAGTGGAAGGTGTCACTGCCCGTGGCAGGGGGAGGCACTGGATGGTTTTTAGGGTCACTTCCAACATAAACCATGCTGGGATTCCATGGCTGATACATCCTGGGGGTTTCTCCACCCTGTAGCCCATGTCCTGGCTGAAGTCATGGGTGGGATGCAGGCAGTCCCCAGCAGCAAAAGGCAGAGCCAGAGGTGCTGCTGTAGCCAAGGATCCACCTCAGCCTCAGTTCTGGGATCCTGTTCCCAGTCTGCCAAGGGGAATCCACCCCTGGAATCAGCAATGTGTCCCTGCCTGTCGCCTCACCTCACGCGAGTCCACGGCCGCGTACATTATGTCCATCCAGCCTTTGAAGGTTGCCTGTGGGAACAGGAATGGTCAGACTTGGAGTTTTCCAACATAAAGGATTCTGTGACTCTATGGCAGTGGAGAAGAATGTATTTTCTGGGAGTTTTTTGGGGCTGAGAAGAAAGGGAAGGTGATGGGTGCATGTCTGTGGTTTAGCTCTGAGCACTCCAGCTTCTCTGTGGGAATGGGAGGAGAGGAATGTGAGTTGAATCCACAAGAAAAATGTCCCAGAAATATGGAAATTCCCATGTGAATATGCATGGACCATTCCGGGGCTGAGGCTACCAGTGACTTCCCAAAACACCACTGCAAACAAGACAGGGAAAAGATGCAATCGACTCTTTTCTCCCTTCTCCCTTTGACTTCGAAGTCATTTTTCCCAAAGGCAGAGCTGTGCCAGGGCCAGCTGCCTCATTTCCAGTCCCAAACTCTGTCACCTTCATAGTCCTGACTTCCATATCCTTCCTCTGGTTCTGCTGAATTCCCATCCCAGTGGGGGTGGGGGACTACACCAAACTTTTTATTGGATCTCCACTGCATCTCTTACAGCCTTTTGCTGCTGATTTGTTAAACAAAAGGTATGCACATCATGTTTACTGAATCTGATGGGACAACAAGGCTGAAGAGGAAGCTGAATTTAGAAGCAGGGTCATCAGCTGGGGTTGTTTTCTGATTCTGCAGCCACCAGTTCCCCTGGATCTGATGGGAGTTTGCCTCATAATGGAGCCCACACCTATATTTTTGTTAAAGCTGTGGTGAGCAGTTCCCCTTTGCCGCTCGGCCCAGCTGTGGGGAGTTCGGTGGAACCTGGGTGTGTTCACCCACTGCCTGCAGGGGACACACGTGCCCTTTTTCCAGTCGTCATCCGCCCCACACAAAGTCCCACAGCCTACAGACTGAACTTTCCAAAGGGGTGCAGGGGTAAGACAGAGCCCCGACTCCTGCACCCCGTGCTGTGCAGGGGCTGCTTTGCCCTGTCTGCACCCATCTGTAGCAGCTCCCTAGTGACACCTGCCCCTCCCATTTTCTAGCCTGTCCCTTTTCCTTCCTTGGCTAGGAGGAAACCCCTTCTTAAAGGTTTCTTTGGGGTTAAAAACCAGCTTTGGAGCTAAGAAGCAGCTAAGAAACCTCATCCCACATTAGTCCTGATGCTCATCTCAGTGCCCTGCTCCACACATCTTGGACAGTGACACCTGATGTTGTGACGTACCACCTGCAGCAGGGACAGGTATCCCAAGCCCACGTTGTCGAAGTTGACCTTGACGTTGACCCATCTGACCTCGTTGGTGTGGAGCAGGGCCATGCAGTCGCTCTTGTTGTTGACCACATCGATGTCGAAGAGCTCACCCGTGGTGGTGTTGACACACCTGTAGTATTTCCCTGCGAACAGGTTCACCCCCATGATGCTGAAGATCAGCCAGAAGATGAGGCAGACCAGCAGGACGTTCATGATGGAGGGGATGGCGCCCAGCAAGGCATTCACCACCACCTGCAAGGAGAGAAAAAACGTTGCAGGACCTGGATGGGACCTTCATGTCCCCATGCCCCAACCTTGCCCTCCCCAGCAGCACTGAGTGAGGTCAGACTGGACCAAAGGTACCTTAGCACTGATCCCACCGATTTGAGGGCCCCTGAAAACCAACTGGGATATCCGTGACGTAGGGGACTGCTGAAGGCTCTCACATCTCTGTCAGGGCCAGCAGCACATGGGGACACACTTACCCTCATGCCCTCAAACCGGGACAGAGCACGCAGAGGTCGCAGAGCCCTCAGTGTCCGCAGGGATTTGATGGCTCCCAGCTCGGAGTATCCCAGCCAGTTTGCTGTCAGGCTGACCAGGGACACCTGGAAGGAGCCCAAGTGATCAGCAGCGTCTCAGATGGAAACACAACTGCAGCTCCTGCCCTTCCCTCTCTCCCCAGTCACTCAGGGTGGTTTTCATCCTCTAGCCCTGGGGCAAAGACATTGAGTCCTTGGGGTCCCTGGTGGCCAGACACCTCAAGAGTCACAGAATCCCAGAATGGTTTGGGTTGGAAGGGACTTTAAAGACCATCCAGTCCTACCTCCTGCCAAGGCAGGGACACCTTTCACTGTCCCAGGGTGCTCCAAGCCCCATCCAACCTGGCCTTGGACACTGCCAGGGATGTGGCAGACTGACACCTCTTGAGTGTGAGGGTGGAATTGATGTGGGGCACAGAAAGGACAGATTGCTCTGTCATGGACCATTTGGGAGACCCTGTGTCCCTTCACAGCTCTACTGGGCCTGGTGGAACTTCAGGGGCTGTTCTTGGCTTGTGTGTAAAACAGAAGGGTTTGAAAGGTTCCTGCCACCAGGAATGAAGTGTTGCTTCCTATGTGGGACCATTATTTTAAGTAATGGTGTAAGCCCTCATTCCACAGCCACCCCTTTATCCTCTAAAATACAATCTGGGTTCATTAAGAGCCCCTAACGCCCCCAAGCCCCTTGGCTTGGCCCTGCTTATCACGTACATCCACGATGAGGAAATCCAGCCAGCACCAGGCGTTGGTGAAGTACACCTTGAAGCCATAGGCCACCCACTTGAGCAGCATCTCGATGACGAAGATGTAGGAGAAGACCTTGTCTGCGTATTCCAGGATGGTGCGGATCACCTTGCGCTGCTCAATGTAGATGTCCTCAAAAGCCTGCAAGGGGCATGGAGCTAGGTGGCAGTCATCTTCCATGAAGAACCCCATGGAGCTACCTGACAGTCATCTTCCATGGAGAACCCCATGGAGCTACCTGACAGTCATCTTCCCTGGGACCTGTGGCATCCCAGAGCACACCCATGATGGCATCTCCCTGCTTTCCCAGGGCTTGGGAAGCTGGGAGCCTAAGGATGGCTGGTGCATGAGGACTTGATCAATGTGGGGTTCAGCTCCTGTTTGCAAGTCCCTGTTGGCTTTGTGGGGTTGGACCTAAAGCAGAGCTTCCCTGAAGCCAAAGTCCAGCTGCATCCAATTCCCAGGTGTCAGCTCAAACCCCAGGACACCAACCCACACCTTGGGATGCTTTGGAAGCTTTGAAAATGCCATGAGGAGTTTGGGTGAGTGCTGCCTCACGTCTTGAGTAAGCACTCAGAGGTAGGGGAGTGGTGCCCAGGTGTTGCACAGCTGGTGTAGCACAGCTTTCAATTCCTGCACCAGCTACAACCTCAGATATCCCCAAACCACCTCAGAGCGAGCTGCAGACACGTGAAGTGTCTGAAAGCCCTCTCAGTCCCTCTGTTCCCCTTCCCTCTCTGTTCACCTCCAAACCTGCAGAGAAGTTGGCATTTCCTGTGTTAAATCCAGCCCAAACACTTGGAGAACAACACCAGGCCAGCACAGATAATTAATTAGGTTGATTTAACAGAACACCCAGGTTCTGAGAGGGGGAACCAGGCACTGATGGAGGTGCTGAACAGCAAAATAAAAACCATGAACTGTTTGTCAAGCGCTTCCTGACAGCCAGTGATGGTGGTGGTGAAATGAGAAACCACGGGAAGCTCAATACATGGTTCAGATGGTTCATAGCTGGCATTAAGAGCAGGAGTGGGGGCTGTAGGCAGTGCCATCCCCTCGAGCCCATGGACCACAGCCCGTGGATGATGGCCCAGGGATGCTGGGGAGGATGGCCAGGGGGTACCAAGACTCCTGGAGGATGTTAGACCTGAGCCAGATGAGGTTTGAAATCAAACCTCTGCCCACAGCTGGATTATTTGTCACAGGAGATGCCCAGAGCCTGGGCTCCCCCCGGCTGGAAAGCTGCTGCAGAGCCCTTGGGACAGGGGAAAGGTGAGACCTACCAGTGCCCCGCTGCTGAGGAGGATCATGAAGACGATGAAGGTCTCAAACCAGTCATGCTCCACGATGAGGAAACAGGTTTTCCTGAGGTTCCACCAAACCTTCCCCTTCTCACTGGTGATGTCCACGTAGAGGCAGGGGAACCTCTTCACACAGCCTGGGAACACAGGGCTGGGGGTCACTCACTATTCCCAGTTTTATTGGCATTTTAAACCCTCCCTGGTGGGAGTTGGACCAGGATCCTGCTGGGCATAGTGGGGTGCACAAGGGGAGCTCCATGGAGATCATCTCTGTGGTGGTACAGGAGGATTTGGACTTGGGGCTGAGCTCAGGGAGCCTGGGGGTCCCTGTGCTGCAAGAACTGGTTGGCAGTGGCCCCTCCACCCCCATTTCCCCCTCTCCACAGGGTCTCCAGCCCTGCTCTGTCCCTCACCTTCAGTGAAACACTCCTCGGGCTCGTTGCTCTCCTCAGCCACTTCTGCCACCTCCTCCTCCTCGGGCGCGGGGGGTTTGTAATCCACGGTGCTGCACACGGACGAGGCATTGTTGCTGGACAGGGGGTTCTGCAGAGGGACAGGAATTCAGGCCAGGCTCCTGGGCTTTGGCTGCCTCCAGCCATGCTCCTCCTGCCCCAGAGAGCCCAGGCAGGACCAGATGGGTGGTGGGACCCCCTTTTTTGGAGGATGCTCCGAGTCCCTCTCCTACGGACACAAAGCCCAGAAGCTGTTCAATCATCCAGGGCTGCAAACCTTGGAGAACTGTTGGTAGCTGAGCTTTGCTTTTCATCCAGCTTCAGAGGGACAAGCTCCCCTGATTCCAGCCTTCCTCCCAGCACAGCAGCTCCATCTCCCAATCCACCTGTGCCACCACCTCAGGCTGATTTTCTTACCACCTTCTCCTCTTCTGTGTGTCCCCATCCAAGAATTGCTCTGCCAACCCCTGCTTTGGTGCAGAAACCCAAGCAGCCTCTCCTTTCTCCTCCCTCTGGCTCAGCTCCTGCTGAAGGGCCCTCAGCCCAAGGTTCACCCAAGTTCAAAACCTGCATCCCAAATACCTCTCTTCAGCTCCAGCCTGCTCCACAGCTCAGCTTGGCTGCCTTCCCAGACACCACTCAGCAAGGCCAGAGGGGCTGATAACAAGAGAAAACCTTGGCAAGCCCCTGGGGCTCCTTTTCCTCTGCTTTTTTTGGTTGGTTTTTTTTTTGGCTTTCTGAGAAGCCCTCTTGCAACACTTGAGGAATGGGCAGATCCCCAGCCCTGCCTATCCTACCTGGGAGCAGCAGGAACCAGAGGATCCTTTTTCCAGCACAGGAAGGTGTTGGCTCACATGGGAAGGAGATAATCCTCCCCTCAGGTTGCTCCTGCTTTTGGTAATCCATAAAGGAGCAGCTCCATCCTCTAAAAAACAGGGAAAAGCCCCTGGGGGGGAGCTTGTCACTGCCCACAGCTTCAGGGGCCACAGCCACCTCTCTGTGAGGAAATGTTGCTTTAGGGACACGCAGGAGAGGACACAGCAGCAGGGGTGGCACCAGCTCACAGCTGGTGGCTCTCAAGGACCACTGGGACCACTCTCAGTTGAGGCCGGGAGGGAGGGACAGGAGGGGCAATGGATTAGGGAGTCTCAGCACGGAGCCAGGCAAGACGTGAGCCCAGGGAAGGACACACAGGAGCCCCCAGGTCTGCCCCCAGGACAGCCTCACACAGGGGGAAGGTGGGGACAAAGCAGTGCAACTGCCCTGGAGATGTGGGGGAAGGTCCAAAAGGCCACTGGATGGCTCATGGAACCCAGGAGTTCTGTGGGTGGACACAGGGCTGATTCTCCTGGGTGGGGACAGGGATAAAACCCATCCCTAGGGGCTTCTGAGTCCTCCCACACCTGGAACCAGCAGGTTTGGAGAGCAATTTCCATCACACTCCTGGCACAGCATCTCCAGCCTGGCTGGGGCTTTCCCCCCAATCCAGGACTTTCCCATCCTTTCCCATCCTTGGTGCTGCACACCCTGACTCAGCCCATGACTCCACAATTCACAGAACTAAGAATCATGGAATTGTTCAGATTGGAAAAGCCTTCCGAGACCATCGAGTCCAGCAGTGCCCAAGGCCACCACTGATCCATGTCCCCAAATGCCACATCCACGTGTCTTTTAAACCCCTCCAGGGATGAGGCCTCCACCCCTGCCCTGAGCAGCTGTGCCAGGGCTGGGCAACCCTTTTAGTGAAGAAATTCTCCTTAATCTCCAATCCAAACCTCCCCTGGCCCAGCCTGAGGCCGTTCCCTCTCCTCCTGTCCCTGTTCCTGGGAGCAGAGCCCGACCCCCCCGGCTGTCCCCTCCTGCCAGGGACTTGTGCAGAGCCAGAAGGGCCCCCTGAGCCTCCTTTGCTCCAGCCTGAGCCCCTTTCCAGCTCCCTCAGCTCCACTGACAACACCCCTGTGCTGCAGCACGGTCCGGAGCATCTCAGCAGGATGGGATCCCCACGGGAGAAGCCCCTGGCAGAGCCCTGAGACCCGGCACTCGCTCTGCAGAGCCACAGCCCAGCCTGGCACCTCCCCGCTGCTCTGAGCTGCAAAGAGAAATCAACCCACAAGACGCAAAATTGCAGCAGTGATGATCCTGCCGCTCTCGTTTCCACCAAAAAAGAGCTTTTCCTTGGAAAGGAGCTGCTCTGGAAGGGGAGAGGATTTATCAGCACTGTCTGAGCAGGCCCCGCGGTTTGGGCTCGTCACGGTGGGAGTGTCCCCGGAGTGAGCGGAGTGCGGGGCTCTGGCTCCATCTGGAGTTGATCCCCGGAGTGAGAACACACCCGGCTGGCACCAACCCCAGGGAACAGCGCAAGGCTCCCACCAATTAGCACCTGCTTGCTAATTGTCATTTCACCTCGTATATACGGGCTGGGAGAACAGGGGGTGTTCAGCTTGGAGAAGGGAAGGGTCTGAGTTACCTCAGAGCCCCTTCCAAAGCCTAAAGGGGCTCCAGGAGAGCTGAAGAGGGAGTTGGGACAGGGGACAGGAGGCAGGGAATGGCTCCCAGTGGCAGAGGGCAGGGCTGGATGGGATATTGGGCAGGAATTGTTCCCTGGCAGGGTGGGCAGGCCCTGGCACAGGGTGCCCAGAGCAGCTGGGGCTGCCCCTGGATCCCTGGCAGTGCCCAAGGCCAGGCTGGACATTGGGGCTGAAGCACCTGGGACAGTGGGAGGTATTCCCTGCCATGGCAGGGGATGGAATTAAATGGTCTTTGACACTCTTACCAACCCAAATAATTTGTGATTCCATGGTAAATTGCATCCCATCATTACCCCTGCCTGGCCAGGGCCCCTGTTTTTAATGCACCCCCTTGGCTCCCACCTGAGTCAGCTTTGACTGAATTTAGGCACCACACCCAGCAGTCCCGATGGGCTGAACTGGTATTTGCAGTTTGAGAGGTGCCCTTTGCCCGCTGCACGTGCTGAGGAGCTGTGGTCAGCTCAGAGCTTTTCTGTGCAGTGTTTGGAGCAGGTGCTGTGGGCTGAATGCACCCTAAAGCCCAGAGCTGTGCCAGGACGGGTCCAATGGCTGCACACCAAGGTTTTCCCACCTGCTGGGAAGCACTTTGTGGTGACAGGGAGCTGAGGTCCACGGGGACCCCATGTGTCCTCTCCCATTGTGGCCAGGTTGGCACTGGCATCACCTCTGCAGTGTGCCCAGTGTGCTGGGCACTGCTGCTGTGGGACTGGGGTTGTGATAGGAAAAATTTGGGGGGAAATGCCAGCTCTCCTGGTGGCAACATTGAGAGAACTGAGAGCAGCAACCCCCCCTGACCTATTCCTTTGACCAAGGTGCTCCATGCAAGTTTGTCCCCTCTGTAGGGCTTGGCAGTGACGATGGCCAGCCCCACCTTTCCTCCTGTCCCACTCTTACACCCCAAATGCTGAAACCCCCCTATTGTCCCAGATAACACCAAATAATCAGGATTGTTCCCTCTCCTTGCCCCATATTGTGCCAAGCTGGGTCCCTGTCACCGTGCTGAGCTTTGAAGATCCTGCAGATGGGAGGGAGGTGAGAGGCTCTGCAGTTTTGGGAGCCCTGCTTAATTTCCCAGCCTTTCCTGGGGCTCCCTGTACTGTCCCATTCAGGTGTTCAGCAGCACCAGATGCCTCTTGGACCTGGCAGGGCTGGTTGGGATGGAGCTTGTCACAGTTCCCTCAGCTCCCGAGTACGCATTTGCCATCCAGACATGACAAATCCCTACTCAGATCTGTCCTATTGTCCAAACAAAGCCCCTTCCCAGGCTCATGCACCTCCTTCTGTCCCCCTCAGCACCTGCCCCCTGTGTCCCCAGGACCTTGCAGTGAGCAGTAATTTCCCACAACACCATCACCCTTTTGTGTCCACTTGGGTCTTCCCAAGTTTCTTGTCCCCCTGCCGCCCTCCCAGTGGACCCCAGCAGTCCCCTGGAGACCAGGCTCAGCTGTCTCAACTTTGGATCCCACATCCCTGGCTTCATGTTCACCCCTGCTAAGCTCCTCCATCTGGTTCAGGACGATGCTTTCCGAGGCATTAGCAGTGGATCCAATGATAGTGCCATCAGCAGATTTCCTGGCATCGGATTCCTCTGGAACATCTTTAACCCCAAACTGAGTGCTCTGACCCTTGCACTGCCCCTGTGGTGCAGAGGGGCCCTCTGGCATTGCCAATAACCCCACAGTCTGACCCAAATCAGCCAAAGCCCTGCTTGGACCCTCCCCTCTCACCCCAGCTTACACTGGGAAATGCCAGCTTGGAAAACACCAAGTTTGGCCCACACCACGCTCTGTGAGAAAGCTGAAGGTGACCCAAACATAATTCTTTGGGCAGCACAGCAAGAATGAGCCAATCCCAGTGTGGGGGTGAAACTCTTCCCTTCCATCTGCCTTCCTGACCTTGGTGGTGTCCTCGGTGTCGGACTGGGTGCTGGTCTCCTCATAGAGGTCGGACTCCTCGGAGGCGATGGGGACTTGCACCGTCAGGTTGGGGTTGTTGATGAAATTCATGTGGTCCAGGTCATCCATGAAAATGTGCTCCTTGCCTGTGATGCCATCCAGGTACCCTGACTTTGGCTCCAGGGCCGTGTCCATGTGGTTGATCACAGAGTTGTCCCTTTTACTGGGGTCCTGCTCTTCCTCTGGTGCCACCTTCTTGCCCTTCCAGAGCCGGCGCAGCAGCGCGAGGAGCGTGGCCTTGGCGAAGGCGATGCCGCGGCTGATGCGGCCGATGGCGATCTGCAGGTTGTTCATCTCCCCGTCATCGTCCGACGCTGCCAGGCTGTCGGCGCTGAAGGAGCTCAGCAGCAGAGCCAGGAACAGGTTTAGCACCTGGAGGAGACAAAGCAAATTCCAGCCCTGAGGTCCAGCAGGTCCTGAGCCGCAGGATTTCCCTCTGGAGCTGCAGGGATCACTCACGGCTGTGGAGAAACCCCTTCATGGAGGGTCTCATGGGCTCTGCCCTGCCCTCCCCAGCTCTGCGAACTGCAGAGGTGCCAATCCCGGTTCCTGGAGGACATGGACTTACTCCTCCTCAAACCCCCTGAGCTCTGATGCCGTCAACCTCACCCTGGGCTTCCATGGTCCTGCAGATCCCTCTGCAAGTGATGCCAGTCATGGTTTCAGCTCCCCTCAAGCGCTGCTGTGGATCTGTGAGTGTGTCCCTTCCTTTGGTCTCTTGGAGCTCCAGGAATCCCATAGGGGACTCCCCAAGCCTCTGGTGTTTCTCCCCACCACACCCAGGGATGCAACTCAGCTCTTGTGGCTGCCCCTGGATCCCTGGAAGTGTCCAAGGCCAGGTTGGACAGGGCTTGGAGCAGCCTGGGACAGTGGAAGGTGTCCCTGGCCATGGCGGGGGGTGGGACTGAATGCTCTTTAATGTTCCTTCCAACCCGAACCAGTCTGGGATTCCATGATTCCGTGATTATGTCCCTCCTCTCCCCAGAATGAAACCTCCTGCTTGTCCTCTCAGCTGCAGCTCTTCTCCTCTTCCCTGGCCTTGATAGCTCAGATGCCCAGCAAGCTCCAGAGGGTCTCCCACACCCTGGAGCCATGGAGGAGCCTGAACCCCAGCTGTGACCCCATCCCTGTGTCCCAGGCACTGCTCTGCTCCATCAAAGCGATGTTTCATCTCAGCACAAGCCAGTAAATGCTCTATAAAACTCCAAGCATGGGCTCGTGTGCTTCCCCTTCTACTTCACCGTCCCAAAACGTGACTGGACCCCACCACAGCCTCTCCTGGCACAGCTGGGGTTGGTGCCTGCCAGAAACCTGGAGCAGCTCGGGAGCAGAGGAGTGGGACAGGCACCCCCATGGAGCGGAGCAGGGACAGACCCAGCCCACAGCTGTCGGTGTTTGTGCCGTGTTGTGCGGTGCCAGCAGCACATCTGAGACGGGAATTAGCTGCTATCCAAGGACACTGCTGTTTTCACATGGCTCATGCCTTGTGCCTTAAACCACGTCTTTAAATAAATCCCCGCGGGCCCAGCAGTTGAATGCCCCCGTTAAGTGCCAGTTACAGTTAATGGGTGCCGCTGGCTCTGCCTTTGTCGGACAGGACTTCATTACCTTGTCACCCGACGGACTTCCTCCCTTTTCCCTGAATAACCCCAAAGGAAATGCTCAAAGTGTCATTAAGAGCAAAGGACGGGTCACCTTCTTCCTGCGCAGGGGAAGCGCGGAGAAACACACACCTCCCTGCACGGGCATACTTGGGAGCCTCTGGGACGGGCTCCAGGACTCGGAAATACCTGAGGCACGGCCAGGAGAGCCTGGCAGAGAGAAGGAGGAGGAAGGCACAGAGGTTTCTCTGCTGGCCTGTAAATGGAGCCCGTGCAGGAGGTGCAGAGCTGCCCCGAGGGCTGGGGTGCAGCTCAGGAAGCGGACACGTACACCCCCGGGATGGGGACACCCTCACCCCCGGGATGGAGACACCTGCACCCCCGGGATGGGGACACCCTCACCCCCGGGATGGAGACACCTGCACCCCCGGGATGGGGACACCCTCACCCCGGGATGGGGACACCTGCACCCCCGGGATGGGGACACCCTCACCCCGGGATGGGGACACCCTCACCCCCGGGATGGAGACACCTGCACCCCCAGGATGGGGACACCCTCACCCCGGGATGGGGACACCCTCACCCCCGGGATGGAGACACCTGCACCCCCGGGATGGGGACACCCACACCCCCGGGATGGGGACACCCTCACCCCGGGATGGGGACACCTGCACCCCCGGGATGGGGACACCTGCACCCCCGGGATGGGGACACCCTCACCCCCGGGATGGGGACACCCTCACCCCGGGATGGGGACACCTGCACCCCCGGGATGGAGACACCCTCACCCCGGGATGGGGACACCCTCACCCCCGGGATGGGGACACCTGCACTCCCGGGATGGGGACACCCTCACCCCGGGATGGGGACACCCTCACCCCTGGGATGGGGACACCTGCACCCCCGGGATGGAGACACCTGCACCCCCAGGATGGGGACACCCTCACCCCGGGATGGGGACACCCTCACCCCTGGGATGGGGACACCTGCACCCCCGGGATGGGGACCCCTGCACCCCCGGGATGGGGACACCCTCACCCCCGGGATGGGGACACCCTCACCCCTGGGATGGGGACACCCTCACCCCGGGATGGGGACACCCTCACCCCCGGGATGGGGACACCTGCACCCCCGGGATGGGGACACCTGCACCCCCGGGATGGGGACACCCTCACCCCGGGATGGGGACACCCTCACCCCGGGATGGGGACACCTGCACCCCCGGATGGGGACACCCACAGCCCCGGGATGGGGACACCTGAAGCCCTGTGAGGGCTGTCACTGACCACACCAGCTGAAATTGTGTTGCCCCTGTGTCTTCTCCAGAAAAGTCTCCTGGAGAGGTGGATGTGGACTGTGCTACTCCAAAAATGGGCTCCAGAAGAGGGAAACTTTCCAGAGCCCCTTTTGGGAGGGCTCTGCAGGGAGCCCCAGCTGTGATTCCCAGTCCAAACTCCTGCACTCCCTGCAGATTGTTCTGGAGAGGCTCCTGCTCCTTCCAGGTGCCCTCATGTGTGATTTTCAGCGTGACCCAGGGTTCCCCTGGAACCCTCGAAAGGTGGCATCACAAACCTTTGCTGGCTGCTGGGAGATGGGCTCCCCTCGTCTGCCCAGCACCGCCCATCGCAGACCTGGGCCGAGGTCTGCAGCCAGGGCTTCTCCCTTCAAAGTCTCAAATCCCTGGCATGAGCCAGGGAAGCCGAAGGGCACCCAAATCCCAGCTTTGTGCCCACAAACTGGGACACTCCAAGCTGACCCCGGCCGGGGCCTGCTCTGGGTTCTCCCGGGCTCCTTTCAGAGCCTCCCTGGGGACAGGGGTCAGCAGCTCCCGGGGGCAGATAGTTTTTCAAAGCAAATTCCAAAGGGATTACACAACCCCGGCAAGTAATAGGAGCGAGTCGGCGCTTCCCTCCCCTGCCCTGCTCCTCAAGAAGGGAGAGCTGGGCCCACGCAGGCTGCAAAACAAGCTCCAGAGCTGCCAGCGATGGGGTTACCAAGTTTAGAAAGGATTTCACGCTCGCCTGGAACTCGCAAACCTGCAGCTCGGGCAGCACAGGCAGCCAGGGGGAGTGGGGAGGGCGGGGACAGGGTGGGGGTGAGGGGAGCAGGGGGTCCCACAGACACAGGGAAGGAGGTTGGCCATCACCAGGTGCCACCTGAGGCACGGTGAGGATTGGGGAGGTTGGGGAGCTGCAGGAGCCTTGCGGGGGGAGCGGGGGGGCTGCTCCCAGAAACACCTGGAGCAAAGGGGGGGGATGGATGGATGGATGGATGGATGGATGGATGGATGGATGGATGGATGGATGGATGATGGATGATGGATGGATGGATGATGGATGGATGATGGATGGATGATGGATGGATGGATGATGGATGATGGATGGAGCTCTGCCTCCATCCCTCATCAAGAGGGTGGGAAATGGGGCAGGAAAGCTGGAAAAGCCAAGTGGAGGACACAGGACAGCTTGAAGCTGGGTGCTTTTTCATCCCAGAGTTGCTATTGCCTCTGCCTAAAGCCCATTTGTGTTTTCTGTGCCTCAGTTTCCCCCCAGTTCCTGGTCTGGTTTCAGCTGGAGGTCTCTCAGGAATCATTTCTCCCTCTCACACAGAGCTGACACAGCCCATCCTAAGGGCCTGGGCAGGGAGGAGAATCCCTGCACTCCCCACAGCTCCAACCAGCCCCTGTGCACGGGCACAGCCCTGTGGAAGAGCTGAGCTGGACAGAGATGTCCCCATGCCCCCTTTGTCCCTGCCCCCAGCGAGGGTGTCCCCAGCCCCCAGGCTCACCACGAGGTTCCCGATGACCATGACCATCATGAAGACGATGAGGCACATGGTCTGGCCGGCCACCTCCATGCAGTCCCACATGGTCTCGATCCACTCCCCGCAGAGGATGCGGAAGACGATGAGGAAGGAGTGGAAGAAGTCGTTCATGTGCCAGCGGGGCAGGGTGCAGTCCACAGAGATCTTGCACACGCACTCGATGTAGCTCTTGCCAAAGAGCTGCATCCCCACCACGGCGAAGATGAAGACAATGATGGCCAGAACCAGAGTGAGGTTGCCCAGGGCACCCACGGAGTTGCCGATGATCTTGATGAGCATGTTGAGGGTGGGCCAGGACTTGGCCAGCTTGAAAACCCTCAGCTGTGGGAGAGAAGGGAGGTGGCTGGGGGTGTCATTGCCACAAGGTGCCAGCGAGGCTGTGACACTGCCATTTGACCCTCCTGGGGCCGTTTGATCAAGGCAGGAGGGGTTAAACCCCCAACTGCTCTGACTCCAACTTCCCTGAATATTTAACTTGGCTCAGTCTTATCTTTAACAGGGGCCAAGTTGGTCCCTCCCAAGCTGAGCCATGAGTGAGGCTGGACAAGCCATCCCCACCGTGTCCCTGTCACCGCCCAGGCGTCCCCTGGCACGTACCAGGCGGAAGGAGCGGAGCACGGAGAGCCCCTGCACGTTGGCCAAGCCCAGCTCCACCAGGCTCAGAGTGACAATGAAGCTGTCGAAGATGTTCCAGCCCTGCTGGAAATACTCATAGGGATCCAGAGCAATGAGTTTCAGGACCATCTCTGCTGTGAAGATCCCTGTGAAGACCTGTGGGAAGCAGCACCTTTGATTACTTGTTCATAAACCGGTGCTGAGCTGTGGGCTGGGGTGGGCAGCATCCCTCTTTTTTGGTGTATTCCCAAAGCATTTTACCCCACTGGGGCCTGTCCCAGTTGGAAACAAGCTCCCCAGATGCTGCCCAGTGTGGCTGGTGAAGCCAGACTGGGAATACTGGTGACTGATTCCTCTGGAGGGACACAGAGGCTGCAAATTAAAAATAAAATCTCCTTGGCAAAGAGATGCCTTTGGAATAACTGGGAAATCACGAATGCCCAGCACTGGGAACTGGGCTGCTACTGGGATGCCCCTGCACCTCCCTGAGCCCTGTGACATCTGAGCTGGATTTTACACATTGCTCCTCTCCTGGGCCCACAACAGCACCTGCAGTATTGTGTCACTGCAGAGAGGGCTCAGCGAGGTGACAATCGACATCCCTGCTGCAATTCCATGGCACAGCACGTGCAGGGGGCCCGGTGACAGATCTGCTGACTGGGGATGGTGTTGGGACAGGTCTGTCCCTCACTGGGCAGGGAGGAGCAGCAGGGAGGCTGCTGTTCCTGCTTCCCAGGGGTTGTCCCCCACACATCCCTTGCAAGCCAGCCCACAAACGTCCTCTGTCCTGGTATCCCCTGGGATACCTTCAGTATCCCAGGGGATTGTCCCCACATGTCCCCAGCATGCCAGCCCACAAATGTCCCCTGTCCTGTTCCTGCTCCAGTATCCAGTGGATGATCCCCACACGGCAGCCCACAAACATCCCCTGTCCTGCTCCTCCCAGCCGATGCCTGTCCCTGTCCTTTAACCCTGCGGTGGGACGGGCAGCAGTGCTGCAGCTCCCACCTCGGGCACGGGCAGGGGATTGGGGGGATCCCTGGCTCAGTGGGATCTCCTCCACTTGCTCCCACCCCCACCTGGCCCTTCCCCAGCAGATCATCCCCCCGGGGCTGCACCCGCAGCCAGAATCCGCTCCTGGCTCCAAGGAAGGGCTGGAGCCGCCTCAGCCCGACCGTGCCTTGAGCAGCGGCCCATTAATAATCCCCTTGTATTTCCTGAAGGAAACCAGAGCCAGTCCTGCCTGCCTGGGCAGCAGCATCTGTCACTCCAGGGCTGCGCTTCCAGAGGCCCTGGCAGTGCTGGAGCAGGACAAAGCGGCAGCAGAGGAGATGGGAGCTCTCCCAATCCTTTGTGCATTTCCCACCGCTGCCAGGGGGCTCCTGGCCCTGTCCCACCAGCAGATCCATCCAGCTCAGAGCCATTTGTCACCAGCTCCAAGCAGGAGCAGCCCCTAAATGCACCCATAAAATCAGGAGAGCCGAGATTTGCAGTGATTCCACTGGGCAAATCCCTGATTATTACTAATTTTAATGCTGCATTGTTGCTTCCTGCTCAGTGGGGATCTGTTTGTTCCCACAGTCTGGAACACCCTCTGCTCTGCTCCATGGCCACCCAGCTTTTCAGGGACACTGTGGTGTCACCCAGGGCTCAGGCTGGCTCAGGATGCGCCGAGCCGGGCAGGGACTGCAGCAGGAGGGGAGCAGGGAATGCTGGATCCCAATCCCACATCAGTGCCCGTGGTCTGGGCCATCCCGGAGCCCAGGCCTGAGCAGGGATGCTGTGGACAGAGCCCTGCAGTGCTTTGCCAGCAGCTGGGATGTTTCACACAGACACAGAGGGGATCTGCCATGCAGGATGGGGCTCGAGGGGGAGGGATGGAGCTCCCTACCAGGTTCCCCACGGTCAGCACATTCTCGAACTCCTCCGTCATGGGGTAGTGCTCCATGGCCATGAAAAGAGTGTTGAGCACGATGCAGATGGTGATGCCCAGGTCCACAAAAGGGTCCATAACCACCAGCTTGACAAACTCCTTCAGCTTCACCCACGGAAGGCAACAATTCCAGATCAGGAATGTGTGGGCAAATTTGTACCACCAGGGTGGGCATTTCTGGTGAGCTTCTTCCAGTTCTGAAGGTGGGAAAGGAAAAGTGTGGGATTATCTTGTCCTCACCTGGGTGGGCAAGTGCTGATCCTCAGGAGAAGTTCTCCTCAGGTCTTGGACCAGCTCTGGATCATCTATGATTTTAATATCATGGAATATCCTGAGCTGGAAGACACCCACAGGGATGACTGATACAGCCCCTGGCCTGCCCAGACCCCCCAACAATCCCAGCCTGTTCATCCCTGGAGTGTTGTCCAAGCTCTCCTGGAGCTCTGGCAGCCTTGGGGCTGGGACCATTCCCTGGGGAGCCTGGGCAGTGCCAGGACCTCTGGGGGAAGAACCTTTCCTGATCTCCATCCCAGATTCCCCTGGCCCAGCTCCAGCTGTTCCCTGGGTCCTGTCCCTGTCCCAGAGAGCAGAGATTGGAGCTGCCCCTGGGGAGGAGCTGAGGTCTGATCTCAGGCTCCTCTTCTCCAGCTGAACAAACCAAGTGACCTCAGCCACTCCTCATGCAGCTCCTCCAGATCCTTCATCATCTTCTTAGCCCTCCTTTGGACACTTTCTAAAAGCTTTAGATCTTGTTTTTATTGTGGCACCCAAAAAATACAGGGGCTAAAAGGAGGAGCCTTCCCATGCCCAGGCAGGGATGATGCAGACCTGGCCCTCCAAACTGGAGAGGGATGGAAAGGCAGATGAGCCAGGGAACTGCCTGGGCATGGGCAGCACTCCTGCTCCCTCCTGTTCCCAGCCCCTGGGCAGGATTTGAGGTGTCCCTGCCCCCTGAGATCCCCACAACATCCAAGGGGACTGCTCTGGGCCAACCAGAGGGTTTTGTGCCCGTTCTTGGGTGGACAGGGGACATGAACTGCTGAGTTCATGGTGCTTTTTGCTGAAGCTGACATAGCAGCTCCTAGGAAACTGCCCAGCAGTTCTCAGTTGGCTCTGGAGACTCCTCTAATCGCCTGCAATCCCATTAATTTGTGTGAGACACTGGATTATTGCCTCCAGGCATCATCCTAGCGAGCTGGGATGAAAAGTCTGGCTTGAGCATCACTGACCTGATAGGGAGATCTCAGTGCTGGAGTCATCCCTTGTGTGGGGCTGGAAATTTGGGACAGCCACTGTCACCAACCCAGGCCCTCCAGCACTGACCAGGACCCTCACCTAGCGGGACATACCTTCCACAGCATTGGAGATGACACTGATGGCACTTCCCACCCTCTTCTCCAGCCCTGGCCCATCTTGGTTGCCCACAGTGAGGTGGTTGAGATCCGGCTTCTCTGGCTCATAGGTGGGGTTGAACTGACGGGAGAGGAGGGAGGGATGCAGAGTTATTCCATGCTCTGAAAGACAGAGCAGGCAAAAGACAGGAAATGGTCTGGAGAGACCTCTGAGTGCAAGGTGTGGACCCCAAAAAGGCTCGTAGGACCCAACCCATAGCGAGGTGGGCACAAGGCTGTCCCCTCAGGAGGTTGGTCAGGGTGGGCACCCTCAGGGATGGCAGGGACAGAGCTGGCACCTACATCAATCACGGTGTCGGATCTCTGCAGGGTGATCTTGGGCACCACCTGCCCGTTGCAGTCCTTGGCCTTGTCCTGGTCACTGTTGAGGTCCGAGTCGTGCCCCTTCCCGGCCACGCTGCTGGACAGGGAATCGCTGCTGGATGTGTGTTCCTGCAACTGCACAACCCCGTCCCTGTCACCCGTGTGTCCACAGCCGTGGGGACATCCCACGGTGGCTGAGGGCTCCAGGGGTGAGAAAATTCCTTCCATCCCTGGAAGTGGTGGATGGATGAGGCTTGGAGCAACCTAGGGTAGTGGGAGGTGTTTTGTTTTTTTGTTTTTTGTTTTGGTTTCTTTTTAATGCTTTTTGGTTTTTGTCTTTTTCCTTCCAAAAGTGCTATTAAAATTTCAAGTTCACACCTTCCTGCAATGAGCATGGACACTTCCACTATTCCAGGTTTCCTTGGCTCCCATAGGACACCAGGATCTCACTGGTGAGGTGTCTTGAGCCCTTCGTTGTGTCTCCAAAGCCAAGGGTTTGCTGAAACACTGAGCTGTGCTGCAGCTTCCCCATCTTCCCAGGGCCTCCTTTGTGCCCTGGTGACACCGAGCTGGGCTCCTGCCAGGCTTCCTGATGTGCTGCAGATCTACTGGAACTTCTGAGGCCTTTTATGTCCCTCACCTCCTCCACCTCTCAAACAACACTTCACCCCTGTGCTGCTCCTCTCTGCTGCCTCTTAGTGCACCCTGGGCTGGGGTTTGGATGTGGAAATTTGATCTTTTCAGCTTTTTTTGTCCCCACCCATGATAGTAGCAGTTTTTTGATTCAGATGTGATGCCCAAAATAGTTACTTCATTTTCTATTTCCTATGGACCAAATGGAGTTTTTCTTTGGATTTTACACCATGCTTGCTGTCTCCATTTCTTCTCCCTATTCCCAAGACCCCTCATTTTGACTTCCACTCTTCCCACTCACCAGCCTTTCCTGCTCCTCCTGCTGCTTCTTCAGCTGCTCCATGAGCTGCTGGAATTCCTCCTCCTTCTGCTGCTCCTCCAGCATGGTGGCATCGTTCTGCTCAGCGTAAGCCATAGCCACCACGGCCAGGATGAGGTTGATGAGGTAGAAGGAGCCCAGGAAGATGATCACCACAAAAAAGATCATGTAGGTTTTCCCTGCTGCCCGCAGTGTCTGTGGGAAGAGGTGGCAGGGATGTCATGATGTCCCTTTGGTGACGCTCCTGGTGCTGCCCTGGGACACCCTCCTTGTGGTAAGAGGGAAATATTTTGCTCCTGTCTTCTCCAAGGGTTGGTCATTGCCCAGTGGACCTTCCTGCAGGCCCAGGCACTGTGTTAGGACTGGTGGGAGGCAGAGGGAAGCCTTGGTTCCCAAGGTTCCCAAGGACTAGGAGCGATGGAAGTGGGACCAGTATTCCATCACTGACTCGCTTTGCTCAGCCCCCACATTCTCAGGTCTCACCTCTAGGCCAACACGGTCCTTTTCTGACTCTGATCATCATCTGGGCAAACCTTTCCAGAGGACAGGGGTAGCTTTAGGTGTAGGATCCCTTTTACCTGGCCAGCCTCTGGAGCCAGGGTCAGCTGGGGTTTTGTGGTGTCCCCCTAGAGGACAACTCAATGAGGGGACAAGTGACACGGCTTCTCCTCCTCATCCTGTCCCTCAGCTCGAACCAGAGATGCTCTGGAGAATCTTACCAGTCCCTGACTTCCATGATAGAGCTGACAGCACTGTGGGAAATGCACTGCACTCCCATGGTAGGGACGTAGTAAATGGCACCATCCCCATCTTCACTGATCCTGGCTGGATCCACAAAACACAGGAAAAGGACCCAGAGGCTTCCAGTCAGTGCCTTCACCTCAGGGGCAGCAGGGAAACAAGAGGAACACCTGTACAGGGATGGAGGGGTGGTGCCTACCAGCTGGAAGAGGTTCTCCCAGTAGTCCTGGGTCATGAGGCGGAAGAGGGCCAGGAAGGCCCAGCTGAAGGTGTCGTAGCTGGTGTAGCCATAGTTGGGGTTCCTGCCGGCCTTCATGCACTCGTAGCCCTCGGGGCACTTCCTGCCGGGGGGCAGCAGGGATGAGACCCTGGCACAGCCCCACAGCCAAACCCATCCCTGCAGAGAGGGGGTGCAGCGGGGGGACCCTCCCCTCCAGGATGAGACAGGAGGTGTCTGGACTGATACCACCTGATCCGATACCTGATACCCCCCAAAACTGATACAGGCAGGATGCTCGGACTGAGACTCCTCGAGCTGATAAATTTGGGATGCCTGAACAGACTCCACCTAACATTGATTCAGTTGTGATGGCCAGACTGATACCCTGGAGCTGGTACCACTGGGATGCTCTGACTGATACCCCCTCAAGCCGATACCCTCAGGATGATCCAGCTGATAGGCCCAAAGCTGCTACACTTGGGATGCCTGGATCAATACCCCCTCGAGCTGATACCATTGGGATGATCCAACTGATACCCTCAGGATGGTCCCCAAGCTGATCCATTGGGATTCCTGGACAGCTCCCCTGCAGAGCCACATTCCCAGCTCCCTCCCTGTCCCATCCAAGCATCAGGGGTGCCATGAGCTGTGCCAGCTTCCTGTCCCCTCCCAGCGATCCAGACAAGAGGGTGTCACTCACCCAGCGTCGCTGCTGTTCCCACAGAGCAGGGCATCAAGGGCTCCCTCCAGGAAGTAGTAATTGGCTTTGCAGGTGGGGAAAGAGCAAGGAATAGAAATAAATAAATAAATAAATAAATAAATAAATAAATAGAAAAGCACAAACATCGATTTTCAAACTCTTGGATGCAACTTGCTGTCAGGAAAATTCCTTGACAATCCCAGGGGAATTTGCTGACTCCCAGTGTCAGGCACATGGGTATCTACTCTCTGTTGACTTTGTTGTTTGTCTCGGCTCTGTCTCAGGGAGTTCCTGGGATTGTTTCATCAATCCAACCAGGTTCCTCCCAAGCATGGAAACAGCTCTGAATCTGGCCAGGGCCAGGCCATCTGGAAAAATGGGCTAACATGAGGTCAAAGGATCAGGGCTGGCCTGTTTTCCTGGGAAATCAGGGCATTTGCAGGAAGCACCAAGCATGGGGCACTGCAGGAGTCCCAGAAAAACTTGGGGAAACTGCTCCTGCTCCATGGCTACACCTTCTGCTGCTGCTCCCATTGCTGGTGGGGACACCCCCAACCCTGCTCACAGACCAGGGGTCCATAAAGCTTTTCCTTATGGCTCCAGAGCCACAGGAGCTGCCAAGGAGTGCCACCACAGGTCACCTGCCCCAGAGCCACAGAGGAGCACCTGCAGATCCCAGACCTGGGTATGGCAAAGGGCAGCTGGATCCAATCCTGAACATCACCCAGCACAGCCCTCCCAGGACTTGTGGAGCTTCTTGAATCCTCCCTGGCTCTGCCTGCCTCCTTGCCACGAGGCTTCTTTGTGTGGGAGGAAATATCCTGTTTGTGCAATTCCAGGTTTCTGACCTGGCCCCAGCAGCTGCTCTGCTGCGCTCATGGCCTTGGGTGGCTTCTCTTTGCATGGAGCTCATCAGATCCTTTGGACTGAACTTGTCTCCTACCAAAACCTTCCTGTAATGAATACCAGAGCTGATTGTGGGGCCAAAGGAGTTCAGCTGAGACCCAGCCCAGCCTTCTGAGCTCTGCTGAGTGCCCTGAATGAGATGTGGAGCATCCCTGTGGGGCACCATGCCACCCTGAAGCTCTACCAGGCAGATTTGCTGAGGTTTTACATTTTCATGGAGTTTAAAAACTCAAAACTGAAGAACAAACTAAAAACCCACCTCATTTTGGGCAAAATTTTCAAAGAAGGGGTAGGAAAGGAGCACCTTAGACCTTCCTGAGGACCTGTGTTGGTCCCACCCCTCCCTCCCCTCCTGAGGCTTTTCTGATGTTGCAGAAAGGATTCATTGGGCACTGTGGTACCTGGGGAAGGATCCAGATAGTGAAAAGTGAGTTAAAAATGTCATTCCTGCATATTTTCCTCTGTTTTTCCACCCAAAGTTCCACCTGCTCCTCAAGGGTTTGGTCTCTCTGCTGTAACCACCCTGATGGGACATTGGCACTGACCATCAAATGAGAGAGATGGAGACACTGGTCCATCCAAACCTTCCTGTTGTGAAGCCTTCCTGGAAGAGCTTAGCTTGTCCAGGTGGACCTCATTTTCCCTGTCCAGGGGAGTGTGATCTCATCTGTCCCTTCTGTGAGGGTGCACAGCCTGTTCCACCCACCAGCCTTGGCAGGAAGATCCATGTGAGCAAGCCTTGGAGTGGCCAGCAGGAGCAGGAAACTGAGGAGCAAACCAGGGTCAGGGCTCAGAGGAGAAGGGGCTGCAGGAGCTTTACCTTCATCGCTGATGTAGGCCTCAAAGTCAAAGGTGCTGTTACTGGTGAAGTTCCCGGTGAAGTTCCCGGTGAAGTTCCCAGTGAAGTCATCCATGAAGTCATAGAAGGTTGAGTTGACCAAGGTGTCGTTGTCCAGCCCCAAATCCTCCAGGAAGGTGCTGTTGTGGGGAGGCCACCGCACACACTTCTGCCGGAGGTTGCCCATGAAGAGCTGGAGGCCGATGAGGGCGAAGACACTCAGGCAGAAAACCGTGAGGATCATCACATCCGAGAGCTTCTTCACCGACTGGATCAGAGCCCCCACGATCGTCTTCAGCCCTGGGGGGAGGTGTCACCACTAAGCTGGTTGCTCGTTTGTTAATTGTGGGGAGCAGGCTGTGGTGTCCCCAAAAGGTGCTGGCTTTGGTGGGGACGTGTGTCACCACCGAGTTCAGGTCCCAAAGACCACATCCCAGCTCTGTCCCCACACATGGCTGGGCCCCCCAGAACTGTCACCTTTGGGTTGGTGCTGGTGACTTCCCCATCCCAGCCTTGGGGTATCCAGACCAAAGCCCATCCCAACCTGGAAGCCATCAATTCCTTTGGATTTTCTTTTTGCCCTAAATGCCACAATCTGGCATTTTTTGTACCAAACCCCTGGAGTGAAGCACTTTAGAGTGCAACATGGAGAAGCTCTTTGCTGCCCCAGCTGGATGACCCTGTGCACCTTTCCCAGTTCCAGGAAAGCCTCTGGGTCTAACTGCTGTCCCTGGGTGGTTGAGAGCCCAGCCAGACCCCTCATCCTGATCCCTTCAAGCTGGAAAATCCCAAGTGTGCCCAAGTGAAGGCAAAGTGACATCTGCATCTGGATTAACCCATCTCTCCCCTGAACATCACTGTTCCCTCCCCAGAGGAGGCTCATCCACAGATCCTCAGTGGGATTTTTCCATGGAGGATGGAGTTCCTATCAGCCAAGGTCTGCATGGATGATGGGCAATGCTGGGACATCCCAATGTTCATCTTTAGAGCTTCTCTGAGCCCAGAGCTTTCTCACATGGAAAAAATTCCCCAAGGAAATGATTTTTAGCCCTGTCCTCCTGCCAGCTCCTTGTTCCCCAAACTATTTAGGTAAAATCCTGTTCTCCAAGGGCCTGACCAAGGTCAGATGTTCTAAACCAGCTTATTTTTGCCATTGCTATTTCTGCAGAGCCCTTGGGGATGTCATTCCAGAAAGAAGCAGAAGTTTACATTTTGCTCAATGCAATTTTTAGCCTGTTTGATGAAGAAAAAACCCACTCAAATGTGAACCCTCACGATCTGGAGCCTGCAGGGGCACCACAAGGATTTAATCACCGCAAAGAATTTTCATTTTCAGTTCAATCTCATGCTTCAGATTTCTGTGTGCTTGCACCAGGTGTTGAAAGCACAGTGTTGAAATGGTATCAAATTTGGAAATCAGCAATCAGAGGGATTTGGTAAGGTGCTCCTCACACAAGTTTGGATGTTTAGGGTGATGTTAAACCAATACCTGTTAAATATCTCAGACTCAGCACCAGAACAGCCAACAGTGGGCACAAAACAGAGAGATTTGGTTTGTCAAACCCATAAATCCACTGGGAGCACAAATTCCCTTAATTCATCTCCAAGGAGCCTTAAAAACATCATATCTGCCTCTTCAGGGACTGCCAAACAACCTGATGAGTACAGCTGATTTCAAGATGTAAAATCAGCAGCACCTGACCCAAAAGCCAAATTATGTGGAAAATTTATCAAATACCTAATTTCCTGTGTTCTCTTGGAGCTGCCAAAAGAACCAGGAATTGCTGGGAACCTGAGCTCAGGGGAAGACACAGAGGGGAGGCCCCTTCTCTAATTCCCACCTGGTATCACTGTGATGGTTTTCAAGGCACGGAGGACACGGAAGGTCCTGAGAGCAGAGATGTTCCCCAGGTCCACGAACTCAGTAATGTAGCTGTGGGACAGGAGAGGGAAGAGCTCCAGGGGCTCTGTCCAGAATAGTCCTCATTCATCCAAATTTCCCTCCTGTCCTCCCCATCCCACCGGACTCACGCCATGGAGATGACCATGAAGTCCAGCCAGTTCCACGGGTCACGCAGGAATGTGAAGTCATCGATGCAGAAGCCTCTTGACAGGATCTTGATGAGAGACTCGAAGGTGTAGATCCCAGTGAAGGCATATCTGAAACAGGACTGATCATTCAGGAGACACCTGCCCAGGTCCAAGGTTCTGTCCACCCTTCCCAGAGGAAATATCTTGAGTTTGGGGGCTGATGGGTTTTTGGGGTGCTTCAGCACTAGGAGAGATTTTCACTTCACCTTGTAAGGTGGGTTGGACATCTTGAGGTACCAATCCCTGTGGTGACCATTCTGCAACACCTCTGTCCCTGCTGATGTCCCACCACCCCCATGCTCTCTGTAAAGCCCTGCTGAGACCTGACTGTGCAGAACAACAGCAGAAAATGCTGGATTTTCTCTCTCCCCTGAGTTGTCCATGGTCCCTGGACAGGTGGATCAGCTTGGCCACTCCAGACTGACAGTGCTGACCCAGCCCAGCCCAGCCCAGCCCAGCCCAGCCCAACTTGCTCCTCAGGGCTCTCCAGACATGGGGACCCCACCTGATTTTGGGCAGCTCTGAAACATTCTCATTCTTCAATGCCCTACGGAGAGTGTGGACATCCCTTCTGAGGGCCACCAGCACCTCCCAGTGACACTTCTCCTGCTCTGAAGGGTGCCTAGATCCCCACCCCCCTCTCCCAGCCTTGGTCTTGTCCCTCCTGAGGGACATTGCCAAGCTGGGCTGTCCTTGTGGCTGGGGGAGGTCTCAGGACTCACTCCACGTTCTTGGACCACGCTGGGGGGTTGCTCATTGTCATAAACACACAGTTGGTTAAAATGGTGATCATGATGAACATGCTGAATAATTTAAAACCTGGTCAAGGACAAATGCTCTGGATGGTGCCTGGATCCCCCCTTCCCATGGTCAGGAAGCCAAGTGTTCCTGTTCCTCTTGTCCTGGCTGCCACCTTGGTCTCTCACCCTGCCCTGCTCCTCCTACCTCAGTCCCGTGCTCCCACTTTCCTCTTTTCCTCTCTGCTCCCATGCATGGGCCCAGCCCCTTCTCTTCCTTTCTGCACCCCTTCCCAGCTCTGTCGTGATTGTTCTGCCTCCCATTCCACCCCCTGTGCTCCTTCCTCTCCATCACCTTGGGGTACAGCTTTCCCTTCCTTTCATAGTCGCTCCAGACCTCAAAAACCATCAGCCCCTTTCAAGAAAGTTCTAACTCTTGGGCTTAGACCCCTCTGCCACAAAACCTCCCTCTTTTCCTCCTCCCTCATGGCAATAAATCCTCACTTCCTCCAGAGCTCTGCTGGGATCATTTCCACCCACCCTGCAGTGCCCCTCACGCTCTTGGGCTCCTTTCCTGCATTCCCTCTCTGTCCTGATTCCTCTGCTTCCCTCTCCCAAAGCCTCCTTGGAGCTCCCCTACTCACCCACCTCCCAGTGGGACCAGATCCCCTGACCCATGAGCATTTCCCTTCCTTTCCAAGTCTGCCCAGGCCTCAAAACCCTTCAACCTCTCCCTAGGAAGCTTCACCACTTGAGCTTCTTCCCTTCTCCATCCAAACTGATTCCTCCCTTCTCCAACCAAGAGCGAGCTCTCGGTGCCACGAAGGTGCTACTCCTCAGACTACAGCACTGGACAGCAGGTCCTGGCTGTGCTGGGGTCCCAGAAGTTTCCTCACCACCCCATCATGAACACCTTCCCTTGTCCCTGTCCTGTTTGGATCTGAGCACCAGGGTTTCACCGTGGAGCAGCATCCCAGAGATCAAGGATATGAATGGATGAGGACTTTGATGGCTCCTCTGCGGATGGGGTGGAAGGGCCCCAGCATGTAGAGGGCAGGGGTGGCTGAGAAGCGGAAGATGGACTTGCCCTTGTTGAGGACTATGAATGTCTGTGGAGATAAGAGAGGGGGTGGTTAGTCCTTCTGCACCCCCAAAACACCACCAACCAAGGGAGGGGAGAGCCCTCTGCATGTTTGGAGCTCCAAAGGCTTGGAGATCCTCTCTGCTTTGGAAGAGAAGCAACCACAGCAGTCTGGGGTGGTGGATCACCAGGATGGGCTCAGGTAAGCACGGTGGAAAGCACAGGAGGTCCCTGCTTGGTCTTTTGCTTGGGACTTACACCTTAGAAAGCTCTGGCCCTCACCTTCTTGTCCTTGTAGAAAGGGTCCAGGTCCTCCAGGGGGGTCCCGATGAGCTCCAGGGGTGGGTCACCATAGATGAGGGGCAGGTTCTTGCCGGCTTCCAGGTCACTGCTGGGCTTGATCTCCTCTTCCTCAGGCATCTCCACATGCTGCCGCTTTATCCGGAGCGCCTCGGCCTCGGCCATGCGCTGCTCGATGGCGGCCAGCGAGGCCGGGGTGAAGGGGCGCAGGTTTTCGGGGCCCGGGATGTGCGGCAGGCCGGCCATCCTCTCATTCTGCTTCCGGGCCACCCCTGCCCAGCCTGCAGGGACAACGGGCTGAAATACCAGCTGGAGACATCTTGGGGACATTTGGTGGAGGCTCTCAGTGGGGTTTGAGCAAATGGGTTTATGGCAGAAATACTGAGCTCGCAGGGAAGGTCATCATGTGTGGATCACGCAGCACCCCATGTGTTCCTGCTCCTCTCAGACCCCACTCCCATTTGGAGCTGGGAAGCCTCAGCCTGGAGGAGGCTCAGACGGGACCTCCTGGCTCTCCACAACTCCCTGACAGGATGGGCAGGCTCTGCTCCCAAGAACAGTGATGGGACAAGGAGACACAGCCTTAAGCTGCACCAGGGGAAGTTGAGGCTGGACATCAATTTTTTCCCAGACAGACTGGGCATTGGAAGGGGCTGCTCAGGGAGGTGGTGGAGTCACCGTCCCTGGAGGTGTTTAAGGAAAGCCTGGATGTGGCCCTGAGTGCCATGGTCTGGGTGACAAGAGAGTGTTGGGTCATGGTTGGACTTGAAGATCTCAAAGGTCTTTTCCAATTCATTAATTCTGTGATTCTGTGATTCTGCCTCCAATCAGGAGGCACCATGAGGCTGGGACACCCGGTGTCCCTGTCACCACCTGGCTGTGCATTTCCACAACCCAAACACGGTGTTTCAACACAACCAAACACCTTGGGAAACAGCAGCCCCGCTCCAGCTGCCTCCCCTTGGCAGGGTATCAACAGCTTTGCTCCTGCAGCTCCTGCAAGGGGCCTGTGGTGCCCTAAACAAGAGGTTCCTCAGCCAGAGGAGCTGGGCCCTGCAGGGCCGTGGCCCTGGCACAGCTCCCAGCCATGGGAAGCATGAGGAACCTGCACTGCTGGGTGGCTCTGCTCCCAGGAAGCGTTAAAGGCATATCCTGAGCCAAAAAGTGAAGTAGTAATGGCACTTTTGAATGTAACAAGGATCAGGATGACTTCCCAGAAGGAATAAGGTGGGTGGGTTAGGAGAGGTGAGGATGTTCTGCTGCACAAAAAGGGTTGGAGAGAGGGAAGTGTGGAGGAGAGCAGTGGCTGCACCTGTGGGAAGAGTCTGCCATGCCCTGGGAGAGGTGGAGATGCTGGTAGAGGTTCCCCCAATACCACAGAGGTTCTTGCTTTGAGCCCCTGTGCCTTGATAATGCCCCATAACCACCAGATTGTGTGGGATATGAGCCAATATTCCATAAAACTCAACACTGCTTTTCATGGATACGGGGACAGCTGTGCCTCTGTGCCTCACCCTCCCAAACCAAGCATCCCACTGGCAAACCCAAACTTTCTGTGAAGCTGCCAAGCACCTGCCCCCAAAAAACCTCCAGGATCAATACTCCCTACAGCCCCAGCCCTGCTGTGTTGAGAGCTGCAAATCCTCAGCCTTTTGGGATTAGGGAAAACTAGATATTTACAGCCCTGGTGGGAAAAGAGACTGGAAATGGAGCTGGGGGGGCTCAGCTGCAGCAAAGGAGGCTCAGGGGGCCCTTCTGTCTCTCCACAAGTCCCTGACTGGAGGGGACAGCCGGGGAGGTGGGCTCTGCTCCCAGGAACAGGGACAGGAGGAGAGGGAATGGCTGTGCTGGGGGAGGTTTAAATTGGGTGTTGGGAAACTTTCTTCATGGAAAAGTTGGTCAGACTTTGGAACAGGCGGCCCAGGGCAGTGGTGGAGTCCCCATCCCTGGAGGGCTTTAAAAGCCATGTGGATGTGGAACTTGGGGACAGGGGCCAGTGGTGGCCTTGGCAGTGCTGGGGGAACAGTTGAGCTTGATGATCTCTGAGGGCTTTTCCAACCTGAAGGATTCTCTGACTCCATCTGCTTTAGGGAGAGTTTTGTCCTCGCTGAACGGGGTTATTTAATGGCACAAACTGAGTCACATCACTGCAAAGTGGAGACTGGCCCCAGCCCAACTTGTGGCCCCAACTGCTGCAAAACAGAGCCCAGAGCAGGTCCCCCATGGGGAGGGAGGGGTGGATGGACCCCAGAGGTGGGACCTCATCAAAATGAACAAAAAGGGAATTTGGGGCCCCAGGTGTGTCTGGGAGGGGACAATGCCCAGGCAGGGGGCAGAGGTGCTGCCAGTGCTGCTTCTCACGGGGTTACTCTGGATTACACCCACTTCCTGCTCTTCATGAGCAGCTTTGGGTAACAGGGGGCTCAAAAAAGCCAAAAAGCCAAAAAGCACAGGGCTGTGTCTGGCTTTATCACCCCAAATCCCAGTGGGAAAGCGCTGGTGCAGGGGATCACAGCACCCATGATCCAGCAGGACCCATAGTGCCCACAGGGGACCTTCCCACCTCTCTGCCAGCTCTGAGGACTCAGAGGAGCTCGTTGCTCTGGGCGATTTCCCTGGAAATGGGGATTTGCGGAGCTGTCGGGAGGAGCCCGGGCCGGTGCAGTGCCGGGGGCGCTGTCCCAGCTCTGCCTCCAGCTGCCACCAGCGATCATTGCCGGGCTCGGGTTTCTGCAGCCCCATGACTCTGCTCATTCCTGACCCGGCGGGAGCAGCCCCGGCTGTGCTGCCGCCCGTGTCGCTGTCCCTGCGGCTGGGCCGGAGCCACCGAGCCGCTCCCCAGCCCGGGGAGCGGGGCCGGCGGCGCCGGGGGAGATGCTGGGGCAGGGCAGCGCTGCCCGGCGTCACACTGGGAGGCTCAAAGCGGGGTGTTGCCCCGGCATGAGAATTCTTTTCGGCTTTTTGGTGTTTTTTGCAGCTCCTGGTCCTTCTCTGAGCCCTTTGGGGCCACCCAGAGAGGATGGGATGGCTCCAGGGAGCAGGAGCAGGGCTAATCCCGTGTCCACATCCCACACACCGCAGTAGGGAAGCCACCAGCATCTCTGCTTGCTGCCCGAATTCGGAACCAAAGCCAAGCCCAGGCTCCATGGGGGCTCAGCCCAGCACCCCCTGTCCCCAGAAGAGCCGGTCCCACCCTGGTGCAGCCGGGACAAGGGGGGAAACACGGCCGGGTCCCCCAGCCCAGGTGAAGGATCCCACCCAGGGACCAGTCCCGGCCCATGGGAACAGGAGCAGCCCCTGCCCCTGCCCTGGCACATCCTGGCACATTTTTAGCAGCTCCTATAAATAACCCAGATCAAACTCTTTGCGCCTCCATAGGTAAAGGCAGCTCAGGCCCAGTGACAGGTGCTGCCCTGGGCACAAATCACCCACGAGCTCCCTCGGGGCTCTGGCCCAGCTCTCCAGGACCTGAGTCCTCCAAGAGTCCCTGATTAAGGAAGATCCCTGCCCCATCATCCTTCCTGCTGGGAAATCAATCACTTAAAATGTCTCTACAGAGCACTGATTTATTTGCTTCTTAAATGTTGGCCACCCATCTAAGCTGCATGAGTCCTGTTTGCTGTGACACAGAACTGCAGCTTTGGGACACTGCCCATGGCATGTCCTGGATGAACATCTCAACCCCCAGTTCCTGCATCAGGAATTGCCAGCAGGGAGCTGGGAGCAGCTCCTGGCTGAGGGGTGCCTGGGCTGCACTTGGAGAGAATTCAGTTCCCAGGGATATTTTTGCTGCTCTGAGGGCACACAAAGGAATCAGGCACCAAAATAACAGGACTGGTCTGGGAGCTCCCAGGGATGTGTAAGAGGTTCTGTATAACAGGAAAGAGGGTGGCAGGTCCTGTCTGAGGCTGCTGGAAAAGTCACCCCATCCAGGCACTTAATTCTGCCCAGAAAATAACCTCCCATGGGCCGAGGAAGAGAGGGGAGGACATTCTTGGCCCTGGGGGACACAGGGGCTTGGGGTCTCCCCCCACCTGCCTGACCCAGGCTCCAGCTTCTCCCTCCCTAAGGAAGGTTCTGGGGGATCACCTGCAAACCTGGAGTCTCCTGTCCTCTGGGGGAGCATCTGCAGCCCTGGAGTTGCTCACAGAACCAGCCCAGAGTGATGCAGTTTTCCCCTCACCACACTCAGGGCTGGGTTAGCGGGACAGGCACAACTGGGGGTGTGCCAAGGGTGGATGCTGCTCCCAGGAGATCCCAGCTCTACGGACATCGGGAGCAGCAGTGGGATGAGACCATCCAAATGCAGCTCAAGGAGCTGCCCTGACCTCCTCTAAGAGAAGTTCACCTGTAAAGCTGCCCTGCAAGGCTCATCCCGAAAAAAACCCCGCAGAGACCAACGGGGACACGAGTCCAAGAGAGAAAACACCCGGCCCGGCCCCGAGCAGGTGTAAATGAGCTTCACTCAGCAGGAAGAGCAGAGCCAGGCCCGGGGCCCTGGGCAGGGATTAGTGTGGGACAAGGGACTCGTGTGACCAGGGCAGCGAGGGGACAGACGGTGCCAACCAGGGCTGGCCTCGCTCGGGAGCTGTGTTAGCACCCAGCACTCAGAGCCTGTCACAGCCCAGCCCAAACCAGCCCAGCACAATCCTGCAGCATCCCCCCCGTGCCTCCCAGAGCCCCCCCAGACACCACCTCCACCCCAAGGGCACCCGGGGCTGATGCCCACAGGAAAAGCCCTCCCTCTGCATCCCCACCATGTGGGGCAGGATGGGGCAGTGGGGCCCAGCTGGTCCCACACGGTTTGGGGCTGTCACAGCTCAGTCCTGGGAGCTCGGGGATGTCCCCGGCTCTGCATGGACACCATCCCCCTCCCCTGCACATCCTCCAGGAGCAGCTTTCCCCCAGTCCTGTCCTGGGCTGCCTTCCCGGGGCAGCAGGGAAAGGGAGGGTAGAGATTCTGTGGGGTGAGGCCAGAGGAGACCAGGAGCCCCTCTGGAGCCAGGCTGGGAGAGCTGGGAATGTTCACCTGGAGAGGAGAAGCTCCAGGGAGAGCTCAGAGCCCCTTGCAGGGCCTAAAGGGGCTCCAGGAGAGCTGGAGAGGGACTGCAGACAAGGGATGAAGGGACAGGAGGCAGGGAATGGCTCCCAGTGCCAGAGGGCAGGGCTGGATGGGATATTGGGCAGGAATTGTTCCCTGGCAGGGTGGGCAGGCCCTGGCACAGGGTGCCCAGAGCAGCTGGGGCTGCCCCTGGATCCCTGGAAGTGCCCAAGGCCAGGCTGGACATTGGGGCTGGAGCAGCCTGGGACAGTGGGGGGTGTCTCTGCCATGGCAGGGGTGGAATTAAATGGTTTTTAAGGTCACTTCTGACCCAACCCATTCCATGATTCTGAGATTCCTGAGCCATTCCCAACTCTGTTCTGCCAACCCTGCTGTGTGCCCATGAAACCCTCTCCCCACCCCTGCATGCATTGAATAGTTTTAAAAAAAAACCAAATTCCATGGATTAGGCTGCCAGGAAAACACAAATTTGCTCCAAACCCAGCCGGCGCACCAGGAATCTGCAGGGTTACAGAAGCTCTGTTGGAAAGTCTGATGGCTCTAGAAAACCTTCCTGGTGTGGTCCTAGAGATACCATGGGCTGAACAAGTCCTATGGGATGTTTATTTGTTTAGTTCTGACTGTATTTTCCACAAGTTTTAGGATAAAACTTAGGAATATTGAAAAAATCTGTCATGAAATAGATTTTTTATGCACGTGTGGCACAGGGGGTGGAGAACTTCAATCCTGCAGGTGGGGGAGATTCACCTCAGGTCCTGCAGATTTCCCAGGGGCTGAGAAGGGCATTGGCATTTTCAGGATTATGGTTGTTTCTCTCAGGAACTTGAGAACACCCTCAGTTGTGCCAGACAAAATCAACAATTTTATAAACAAATTTACATCCCTTTCAGTGCCACTGAAGAGTTTGAAGCTTCCATCCCTGGATAAATATTGATCCCTTAATTCTACGCTGTAACTCCATTCCAAAAACCATCTGATACAGGAAATCTCCAAAACTTCCCTTTACACACAAATGGCTCTTAGGACACTGCTGAGGGATGCTGGAATTCCACCACCACGGTGGTTCTGGGAACTCACTGGGTTTTTAGGCTGCTTTAAAGGCAGAGGGTGGGTGATTTTCACAAGAAAACAATACCATTGAGAAAATTAAGTCCCCCCAAGCCTGTTCCCTCAGAAGACTAAGAGAGCGAGGAAAAAAAAAATTAATTAATTTTCCAGCATTATCATTTGAATTGCAGAGGGTTTTAAGCGCTCAGCGGGGCGGTGTGGCTCAGACACCTCTGGCACTGGTGGCTCCCGTGAGTGACATGTCCCCAGTGCCGGTTCCTGTCACCACCGTGGCTCTTTACCCTGCTCTGGGTGGGGTTTGTTGCTCTGCCTGCAGCGTGGCCCAAGCCAAGTGTGCCAGCAGGAATGTGGGAGGTTTCCAAGCGCATCCATCACCATGGGCTGCCTGAAATCCACCCCGAACCCAGCCAGGGGGTTCAGTCTGCTGAAAGCCCTTGGGAAATGATTCCAGAGCCAGCCCAGCAGTGCTGGATGTCGTTTCCCAGGCAGAGCAGGGACAGAGATGCAGCTCCTGCTCCTCAGGTGCCACCGCAGTGCCCCTGCCAAGGCCCTCCTTGGCCACCCAGGGCAGCAGCACAGGGCACTGGGGGGGCTGCGTGGGCTGGACCTGGGGACTTGGGACAAGGACAGGAGGAACAGGACACAGGGAATGGCTCCCAGTGCCAGAGGGCAGGGATGGATGGGATATTGGGCAGGAATTGTTCCCTGGGAGTGTGCTGAGGGGCTAGAATGGATTTCCCAGAGAAATCCAGCCGTGGCTGCACCTGGATCTCTGGAAGTGTCCAAGGCCAGGTTGGATGGGGCTTGGAGCTGCGTGGGATACTGGAAGATATCCCTGCCCATGGAATGAGCTGAGCTTTAAGGCCTTTCCAAGCCAAACCATTCCCTAATTCTGTGATTTTAAGCACACAGAGAATGAATTCCCTGCTATGGAAACGATGCAGCTCCGCTGCTTTTTGCCTGTCTCAAACAAAGAGGAGCCCTCCCAACACTGTCCAGCCTTTTCCTGGTGCCAGCCAACACTCTCCAGCCTCCTGCTGCTCTGGGACAAGGACACCCAGCAGCTGTGCCAGCACATTTCCATGGAACAGGATGGATGCACAATTCACTGGAATTGTGTCCCATTCCAGCAGCACCTTCCATGGGCTCTGCACTGCTTTGGGTGCCCTGCACTGCTTTGGGTGCCCTGCACTGCTTTGGGTGCTCTGCACCTGCCAAAAACGGTGCTGCTCCCTCCTCCAGCTCCTTGCAAAGACTCCACCGAGCCCATCCCGGCACTGCCTTCCTTTGGAGAGCCAAATCCTCCGTGTTGAACCTCCAAGGGCACAGCTCCTCCTGTTTGGGACACCAACCCCAAAACTCCAGCCCTGCAGAGGCTCCTCCGCTCCTGCGCCAGAATCAAACCCATGTGGGAATGAATTCCCTACAATTCCCGAATCGCTGCTGCTCTGGAGCTCCGGGGGCTCGGTGCCCTGAGGCTGTACCTGCTGTGCTCGGGGCGGGGTGGCACACACAGCCCGGGAGCTGTGAAATCCTGGGATACTCTCCCCGGCCGCGGATGGAAATAGGAGGTTGCACCATCCTGCAGCCACGCACTGACCCGTTCCTGCCTGGAGCCGGGGATGCAACCCCATCCCCACTCCTGCTGTCCCTGCTGGGGGACAGGGAATTGATGGAAAGGGGACACCGGGCTGGCCGGCGGTTCGGGGTTATTTTGGGGGGCTTGAACAGCCAGGGAAGGGTTAAAGTGGGGACCCTGCGCTTGCCCACTGCCCACCCTGCACTCGGGTGTCATCCAGAGCTGCGGCTCCTCCCTGCCAGCAGCTCCCGTGTCAGGCTTGGAAAAGATCTGAGCCGTGCTGGGAGGACAGCGAAGGGACAGCGAGGGGACAGCGAGGGGACAGCGAGGGGACAGCGAGGGAGAAGGGAGGATGGCGTGGGGCTGGAGTGACCTGCTGCCCCCAGAGTCCCCCAGGCTCGGGGGCACGGGGGGCAGGGATGTCCCCCCTGAGGGAGATGCCAGGAGAGACACCAGCTCCCCCAGGGGTCCCCAGCACAGCACCAGGGGCAGATTCCAGCCCCACTGCTCCCCTGGGATTTGCAGTATCGGGAGCTCTGCAACTTCCCAGGGCTGGAGGATGCCCCTTTTCCCATTGCAGCCTCTGGATCCCAATTCCCTGGACCAGACACCTGCAAACCAGGACCAGCACGGAGTACCTGGAGCTGTCAGAGATGCTGAGCCTCACAGCCCAAGGGACCTCATTCATATCCACCTGGAAATGGAGAATGGGGACCTAAAAGCAAAATATTCCCAGGGATTAATGAATCCCAGGAGGGAGGCAATGGCACAGGCACAGAGGCTGAGCATCCTCCCTGCTCTCTCCTGAGCTAAACTGGGATCTTTTCCCTCCCAACTTCCCAAAGCATCCATCACCTTCTCCCCTTTCTCCCTGCACAGAAACCACCTCATTATTCCAACCTGCTGTAAACAGAAAAAGTGCTGGGTGTCTCCTCATGGCTCTGCCGCTCGCTCTCCCACCCCAAATCCAGCAAATTTCCTTGAGTGGGAGCTGGAGCTGCCCAAGGGACTCCACAGAGCCCTTTTGCCCGAACTGGACCCTTCTGCATGCATCAGAAAGTAGAAAATGCTATTTGAATATTAGCACAGTAGAGTCAAGGCAGGACTTTGTGCTTGTTAATCAGTTCCTGTAAATATACTTCTCCCCCCCCAAACCATTATAAATCCAGCATTTTTCCTGGAAAGGACCAGAGGGGGCAGCTCCTGTGTTGCCTCAACCCATTCAGGATTTCCCCAGGATAATGGGACTGACTGGGATGTCCTGCTGTCCTCCCCAGGGCTTTATGGAATTGTTGTCCCTTGCTGGCAGCCACAGTTCCATCCCTTGGCTGCCACGGGCTGGTCCTGACAGCTCCATCAGTGCCCGTGAGGGCAGGGGAGGAAATGCTTGTGCTCCTCGGCAAACTCCCCTCTGCAGCTCCATCCCGGGCATGAGGGATGGGGGAATGGGGGGAATGGGGGAATGGGGGAATGGGGGAATGGGGGGAATGGGGGAGTGGGGGAATGAGGGAAATGAGGGGAGTGGGGGGAATGGGGGAATGGGGGGAATGGGGGGAATGGGGAGAATGAGGGGAATGGGGGGAATGGGGGAATGGGGGGAATGGGGGGAATGGGGCGAATGGGGGAATGAGGGGAATGGGGGAATGGAGGGAATGGGGCGAATGTGGGAATGGGGGAAATGAGGGGAATGGGGGGAATGGGGGGAATGGGGGAATGGGGGGAATGGGGGAAATGGGGGAGTGGAGGAATGAGGGGAATGGGGGGAATGGGGAGAATGGGGGGAATGAGGGGAATGGGGGGAGTGAGGGGAATGGAGGGAATGGGGGAAATGAGGGAAATGAGGGGAATGGGGGGAATGGGGGGAATGGGGGGGAAAGGGGCAGTGGGGGAATGGGGGCTGTCTTCCCCTGGATAAACCCCAAAATGACTCTGGGGGTGCACAGCGGGCCCTGTTCATGCAGTGACTGATGGGAGCTGGCACGGGGGGGATACAGCTCCCAAAACCCCCAAGCTGAACCCCAGCCTGGCACTGCCTGATTCCCATGGGGGATCCAGTCCTGAACCCCACCCTTGGCTCACCCTGGCACCCTTTTGGCTGTGCCCATGCACCCACAGCCCCAGTGTGGGAGAGCCTCCCATTCCCTGCCACCCCATCCCTGCCATTCCCGCATGGCACAGGGGTCCCACCTCCTCCCCTCTGCCCTCGGGGTCCCTCCCTGCTGCCCCAGGGGGGACGGGGGCTCTGCAGGCACAGGGCCCTTCCCGAAAGGAGACACTGGGAGCACCCACAGACCTTTCCTGCAACCTTGGCTTGCCCAGGCCGGGGTTTATATTTAGACCTCCAGGAGGAGAAGCCAGGAGAAAGGAGCCTTGCGACTTGTGAGCCCTGCCTGTGGCTCATTTACTGCAGTGGGGAGGGTGGCTCAGGAACCCATTGCTCGCCGCGTCCCTGAATGTCCCCTCTCATCCTCACTCAGCTCTGTGGCCACTGAGGGCCTGTTGGCTGCTGCCACCCTCATCCGCGTGCCCTGCCTGCACCTTTGTGGGGACTTTCTCCCCTGTCCCAGACACTTCTCCATGCAGGGGGGTCCAGCAGGTGCCTCCAGCCCTAAACACCCCCCCAGAGACAACAGAGTCCGTCCCGGTCCCGTCCACCTCCAGCGCTTGGACCGCAAATCCCGGGACATTGCCGGCAGAGCTGCAGGCACAGCGACAAACCTGGGGACATCCAAAACCCTGCAGCCCCTGCCCGGGGCCCTGGCAGCAGCCCAGGGCTGACCCCAGTACTTACTGTTGGGTGGAGAGTGTGAAATCCCAAGGAGAAACCTTTTAGGGCCAGAATTTCCCTCTCCTTCGACTCCTGGAGGCTTTGGCTCGGCGAGTTGGCAGAGCAGCTGCTGCTGCTGTCAGATGGTCATGAGTGAAACCTGAGGACATGCGGGGTCCTTCAGGTAGCCTGGCTGTGGCATTCGTCCCCCGCCGCGCCAATCACGGCTGGGCCCCATCGCCCCGGGCCCGGCTCCTGCCCGGGCCCTGCCCCGGGCCCGCAGGTGCGGAGCTGGCTCGGGGCTGCCTCCGGCACCCGCTGCGACCCGGGGAGCTTCAGGGGAGATGGGAGCGACCCTGGCCAGCGCCTCCCCGGCACTGACAGGGGCTGGAAGGGGCAGCGGGACAACTGCGAGGGCGGGGGAGCGCTCGGTGCCAGCGCTGCTGCCCGAGCTGTCCCCGAGCCCGTGGCTCTTCGGGAGCGTCATTCCCATTGTTCGGGGCCCTGGAGCAGCCTCGCTCCTCCTCTTGCTGGCACACGAGGGGGGTCTGTCACTTTTTTGTCCCCCCTCTCCCACCCTCTTTCAGCAGAGCACGCCAGGAGCATCCCTGGCCCGGTGCCTCACCTGTCCTGCTCGCGGGGCCCCTGAGCCACGGCCGGGCTGACACACACACAGGAATTTGCCCTGGGCTTGTCTCCCCTTTTGCGCTTCCTGACGGGGCCTTTGGCAGCTCCTGCCAAGCCCAGGCACTTCTGGGGTTTCTGGGGTGCTCGGGGGGTGTACCCGGGACAGGAGGAGAGGGTGGAGGGGCACCCAGCTTGCAGGGCCAGCTCTTTTGGGGTGCTCGGGGCTGTGTTGGGGGGAGCAGCAGAGGGGCTCATCACCTCCCTATAACCACTACCTCTGTGAATAATTTCTGCCTTTCCAGTCCCAAAAAACTCTGGAAAAACTTCCCGGTGTTGGGGTGGCAGCTGCAGTCCCTGCCTTGCCCAGCCTGGAATCCCACGGGAATCCCCTTTCCCTGCCCAGCCCCTCGCCCCTGTCCTCTCCAGCATCCTCCACAATCAACACATCCATGGCCAGGCCAGCAGCCCTGACACCAGGGAGCTGGGAAGTGAAGTTCCTTGGGTTAATTCTGCTTCAGACTCACGATTTTCCTTTCCTTTGTGAGACTGTGGGAATAAGGCAGAGCAAGAGCCAATTCAGCTCTCCAGAGAAAACTGGTGCGGGATGAGCTCCAGCAGGGGATGCCAAAGGTGTGCTTTGGGAGGCATAACTTGGATCTCTTCAATTAAAAATCGGGGCTCTTCTGGCTGGCTTGGAGCCTCAAGCAGGCTCTGAGGGGATAAAGCTGAGGGAAAGAGCGAGGGAAGAGAGGGAGGGAAGCAGAGCAGCTCCCAGGGCTGGCACTGGGAGCCCACTGGGAGCTCAGCAGGAGAACAACAGCCACGATCCAGGGGCATGGAGCATTCCCTGTGCATCCTGTGCAGTGGGTTTGGCTGGTGAGGACAGCAGGGACAGGGACAGGGACAGGGACACCCTCCTGCTGTGGCTCTGGGGACTTTCCACTTGCTCTGTTGGTTACAGCAGGGAATTCAGGGGATGTTTGGTGGCTCCCAGCAGCTGCCCCAAGCCCAGCCTTGTCAGCACAGGAAAACTTTTCAAGCTGCACACGTCCATTTTTGCTTTTCCCAGACCAAGAGCAGGCTTGGAGTGAGGCTGGAAACCCTGGGATGTGTCTCCTGCCCTGTGGGATGTGGGGACACCGAGGGTCCCCAGCAGGGCACAGGAGCACATTTCTGTCTGCAACACCAAGTAAATCCCAATGGGAATGGAATCTTGGGGCATCCAGAGGTACGGACAACACTGGTCAGGGTGAGAAAAATGTGTCCTTGGGTTTCCAGGGTGGAATTAGGACAATGCTTGGTCCAGCCTCGGGGACTCTGGAGTATTTGATGTGCCCTGGCTTGTGGAGCTGGATCCACCACAGGATCACAAAATCAGGGAATGGTTTGGGTTGGAAGGGACCTTAAACCCACCCAATGCCACCCCAGCCATGGCAGGGACACCTCCCACTGTCCCAGGTGCTCCAGCCCCAATGTCCAGCCTGGCCTTGGGCACTGCCAGGGATCCAGGGGCAGCCCCAGCTGCTCTGGGCACCCTGTGCCAGGGCCTGCCCACCCTGCCAGGGAACAATTCCTGCCCAGTATCCCATCCAGCCCTGCCCTCTGGCACTGGGAGCCATTCCCTGTGTCCTGTCCCTCCATCCCTTGTCCCCAGTCCCTCTCCAGCTCCCCTGTGCTGCCAGCGCTGTCCCTGCCGTGGGTCCCAGTGTCCCTGGGGCTCTGCCGGTCCCTGCGCAGGGTCCCAGGGTCTGGGCAGGACCGGAGCTGCCCGCACTGGGAAAGGTGGGAGCTCCCGATGTGCTGGGGCACGGGGCGGGCGAATTCCCCGAGCTGCAGGACCGGGACCATCCCGAAGCGGGATGAAGGAGCAGATGGAAGCACAGGGCACCCTCTGCGCTCAGGCGGTTCTGTAGGAGGGGGAATGCAGGCACGGAGAGCAGCATCGGGCACCGCGCTCCCTATTCCCGACCCCATCCCGGATTAACCCGCAGCCGGCCGGCCCTGCCGGGCTGTCCCAGCTCTTCCCGCAGAGCAGTGTGGCTCTTACCTCGCTCTCCGGGGCTCTCGGAGCCGGGGTCAGTGGCCGCTGTCCCCCCGGGGTGTCCCCGCTGTGCCCGCGGGTGGCTCCAGCGCTGCCACCCGAGCCGCTGTGGAGGGGTCGCAGTGCCACCCTCCGGCTCCAGGCAAAACACCCCTGTCCCCTGTTCCCTGTCCCCTGTCCCCTGTCCCCTGTCCCCTGTCCCCTGTCCCCTGTCCCCTGTCCCCTGTCCCCTGTCCCAGACACCGCTCCGGCCCTGCGGGGACACACAGCACCCCGGGGACAGGAGGCTGAGGAGGATTCCAGGCTGTGACACTCCGGCCATGCTGGGAAAGGGGAAATCTGACCCTACTCTGCCTGGGCTCAGCCTCCCCGAGCACAGGATAAACCATCAGTGATGTTTTAGGTTGGAAAAAAATCTCAAAGATTATGAGGATTTTTGAAAGAAACTCCTCCCTGTGAGGGTGGGCAGGCCCTGGCACAGGGTGCCCAGAGCAGCTGGGGCTGCCCCTGGATCCCTGGCAATGCCCAAGGCCAGGCTGGACATTGGGGCTGGAGCACCTGGGACAGTGGGGGGTGTCCCTGCCCTCTTTCAACCTCTTTCAACCCTTTAAGGTTCCTTTCCATGGTCTTTTGCAACTGCAGGACATGGTCCGTGCTGGGAACCTTTGGAAAACCTTTCCTGCAGGCTAAGGGAGATTCCCAGTCCCCTCCTGGATCCACACTGGGCTCCTGTCCTGCAGGGTGCTCAAAGTCCCATGCGGCTCCTGTCCCATGGGGTTCAAAGCCCAGCAAACCCCAGAGGGTCATTTGGGGGTCATTTATCACCCTAAAAATCCATTCACAGCTGGAAATCAGTGAAAATCCAGAGTCTTGCAATGTTTTATGGAAACAGATGTTCCCACTGAGCACCCCCAGTCCTGGCTCAATCTGCTGCTGCCTCATCCCTGCCAATCATCCCATCCTCACTAATGATGGAGAGGGATTCTATTCACCTCTGGTCCCTTCCTGGCTGCAGACATGGATTTATTTGCCAGCTCCTGAGCTCCTCTGGAGGGTTCCTGGTACTTCAGGATGTGCGGGCTCTAGAGCGTTTTTTAATGGGACATCTCCCATCTCACCTCAAATCAGCCCTGGGGTTCTGTTTCCCTCTCAGTGCCCTCCCAGACAGGATCTCTGGAGATCTTGCAGCCTGGACAGGGGCCAGCAAGTGGGGTTTATTTAAGGAAGGACATGTGGCACCACGGAGAAATGACAACCCAGGCAGAGTGAGAAGCGAGGCTGGGATCGGGTGGCTCCGGTCTTGGGAGCATGGGAGAGGCCAGGAAGTTTGGCAAGAGGGCATCTGGGGCCCTCTCACTCCTGGAGGCACCAGTGGCCAGGGCAGCAGCTCAGAATGGGAGGATGAAGGATGGTCATGGTGAGAGGACAGGGCCAGGCTGTGGGGTGGTGGGGGCAGCTGTGACCCAGAGGGGACAGGGCACTCCAGGACCTCTGGGACAGCTCGTCGTGCCCCCACCTTGAGCTCTTCCTCACTTTCCTCCTCCATCTCCCCTCTGTGAACTTCGCTGGGCAGGGGAAAAGCAGAGATTGCCTGGGAGATAGTTCCAGGTATTCCACCATGGGCAGGATTTTCATCCTGCAGCACCCCCAGTCCCAAATTCTCTGGGTTTGTGGAGCAAAACAACCCTCTGAAAAGCGAGGCTGGACTTGAGAATGGGATTTTATTGGCAAAACTCTTCTTATCCCTGGAAGATGAACCCCAGGGAAGTTCCTCAGTGCAAAGGACTGGGAGAGCTCTCCTGGCAAGGGAACATCTCCAGTTCAATCAACTGACATGGGAGAAAGGGAAGCATTTTGGGAATTGAGGAACTGGGTCCTGAGGCTGTTGGGGGTCTCTTGTAGAGCTGTGGGGATTTGTCTCTCTCTGTATCCTTCCCCTATCCCCAGGGTGGCTCCTGGCTGTGTTCCCCAGAAGGGAAATTTTGTAAAGCAAGGAAGGGGGAAAATATCCATCAGTGAATCCCTTCAGTATCAGGGCTGCTCGTTTTCCTCCCAGTGCAAACAATAACCACCAGCTGTGCTTTGGCAAAGGACTTTTGTGTTTCCTTCCCAGTTTCAGGCAGAAAAGTGGAGAACTTCCCTTCCCTTTGCCTGAAACTCTGCCCCAAAGCAGTGAGAGCTCCGAGGGGTGAGGTGCCACCACAGGGTGCAAGATCCACCAGCACTGAGCAGGCAGAGCCTCTCCCATGGTTGTCCCCACCACCCTCTGAGGGTGTTAGACCCAGAACCTCCAAAATAAGGGGGGTTGGGTCTTTCTGGGACCGCAGCCATGGAGCTGCTCCTCCAGCAGCACTTCCCTGGAGCGCTGGCCAGGTCATGCTGTGAAGTCCTGGGTGGCCAGGTTGAAGACGTTGCTCTCCATGGACCTTTGCCACTTGCCCCAGTTCCTCCTGATCTCAGCCTGGACCTGCAGCAACACCACGGTGCTGGCACCCAGGGACACCAGGCAGCACCTGGGGGGGATTGGGGGGCAGGGGGTGGGGGGAGTGTCCTTGTGCCCACGTGTGGCTTTGGGGCACCCTTGGGGTGTCCCTGTGCCCGCAGTGGTGCCCGGGGTTGGGCTGGGGACACACTCACCTCCCCATTGAGGAAACAGTAGAGCAGAGCCACCAGGAAGCCCTGTGGAGGACAGGGAGAACAATTTTCACCCCAAGGAAGGGGCTGGACCCCTCTGTGCTCATCTTCTCCCTCCTTTACCTCCTCCCATACCTCTGACCCCCCGCAGGGCAGGAGAAATCAGTGCCAGGTTCTCCAGGCCCAGATTGTCCCTTGTGCCCTGCCCCAGGGGGATGGGGGCACCCTCTCCCAAAAGAGGCCAAAGTCCCACATCCCAGGGGCTCCTGGTGGGATTTGGGGTGGGACCATAGGAACTTTCCCTGCCCATCTCACCTGGTAGGAGCCGAGCACCAGCTCGAAGTAGAGCCGAGCATCCACGCCCACGTGCTCAGGGAAGAGCGCGAACACCACGTAGTGCACCCCGAAGAGGGGGATGAGGAGCAGTGTGGACTTGGTCAACCTCCTGTGGAGAGTGAGAGGGGACTGGGTGCTCCTGCAGCCCTGTGAGACCTCCCCAGAATCTTGGTCTTAACCCCAAAGCAGGTTCTCTGTGAAAGGCAGGTCTTGGAGGCGCCAAGATTGTCCCCTGTGCTCCTCCAAGGAGGGTTCCTCTGCCCTGGGACCCCAGACCCGGTGGGCACAGCCCTGTCCCCTTACATGTACTGCTGCTTGTGGGTTTTGCTGAGGTCTGGGCACCGGATCTTCTGTGCCAACATCCTGGTGACGTTGAGGAAGATGAGGAAGTTCACCTGTCCCGGGAAGCCACATCTCAGGCTCTGCACAACCCCTGGCTGGGTCCCCTGGCCGCGTGGGACCCCTGGCTCTGGGGTGGGGCTCTCAGGGAGCACACTCACAAATATGGCCAGGAGGATGGGAGCCTTGATCACCCACCAGTATGGGCTGGAGTAGTCATCCCAGCACCTACGGGACAGGAGAGCTGGCTCTGGCGCCCACTGGGACCCGTGTGTCCCCCTGACCCCTTTGCACCCCTCTTGCCATGAGACCCACCAGGAAACAGAAATAATATTTAAATAAAGCGCTGGCTCAGTCCTCCCCTCTTGAGCATCCCATGCCAAAGGTTCATTTCCCAGGACTTGGACTGGGACACGTGGCTGAGGTGGCCTGGAGAAGGCCAAGGGGCAGCTGCTCTTACCCATGGTTGTCGTACTGGAGCCTGGTGAGCACCCACACCCCAACTGTGACCACGGGGACACCTGCAAGGACAGGACACAGGCAGGGATGGTCCCTCCAGTGCTCTGGGAAGTCACTGTGCCACCCCTCTGTCCCTTGTCCCCGGAAACGTGGCTAGCTCAGTTCTGGAAGTGGCAGGAAGGTGACAACCTTCCCACCTTCTCCAGGAGGAAATGGTGCCCACTGATGGTTCTGTGTCTGTGCCACCTCCTGGCCGCCCTCCCAGCCCTGAGCTCTTACATCACACCCAGGCTGGGATGGGTGTTCCCAGCCCCAGGTGGGTGTGGGAAGAAGGGAGAACCTGTCCTGGATCAGGCCAGGCTTCCCCAGCAGCTCTGGGCTCTGGGAGGAGCAGGTGGGTGCCCATCAAGGCCATGCAGGAGATGTTGGGGTGGGACATGCTGGGAGCAGCCCTGGGGACCTCTGGCCAGATGAGTCTCAGATCAGGCCATTCCCAGGTTGGTTCCTGCCCATGGATGTCCAGGGGTGTCCGGGGTGTTCCCAGGCTCACCCCAGCCGATGAGGATGTAGCCCCAGGTGTAGCTCCTGTCGCAGGTGAAGGTGAGCAGCAGCAGCGTCTGCAGGTACAGCCCCTCCACCAGCAGCCAGTAGAAGTTGGCCAGCACTGAGTACTGGAAGAAGGTGATCGCTGCTTTGCAGGTCACCTGCCAGGGGAGGAGTGGGACGGCTCAGGGTGCACAGCCTGTCCTGGGGACACGGGATTGTCACCCCCCTGTGTCCCCCCTCCTGGGGACACCTGTGATGACCTTTCAGTGATGACCTTTCAATGCAGCCCCAGGGACTCTGCCCCTGTCCCTCAAGTCACCTGCACCAGGTTCTGCTCTGCCTGTGCCTCACAGGCAGGTGACCACGGGCTGCTTTTGTAGGACCTTAAAAAGCCCTGTGGTTGTGTCTGTGGTGTTCTTGGTGCTGTATCTTCACTCAGAAGTTCCTGCTTTTATTGGAAACCTCAAATCTGAGCAGATCCTGGTGCTGCTGGGGTGTGCTGAGCTTTAGCCCCAGTGGGGACACCACTGGGGACACCACTAGGGACACTCAGCCTGAGGCCAGTGGCAGCTTTGAGGACAGAACTTGTTCCCTGCACAGAGGGAGATGCAGAAATGCTGAACCTCCCCAAGGCCACCCACGATAGAATTTCCTCCATCTCACAGCCTCTCTCTCTCTCTGCAGTGCTAAATCCAGCCTGGGTCCCACCAACCCCTTCCCAATGAGCCCCCGTTGCTCTCCCTGCCCCATTCCCAGGCTGTGATTTGGGATTTACCGTGGACATTGTGCAGTGGTCGATGGACTCGTCCGAGAAGAGGACGCTGTCCTTGATGAACACAGCGGTGCCCCGCAGGATGAAGGAGGTGAAGAAGTGGATGTGGATGGAATTCCTGGTGCAGTGCAGCTTCCTGCAGGAGGGAGAGATCTGCTGGGCCCCAACAGGGGCAGAGAAGGTGATTGGTGTCCCCTTCCCAGGCTGGAGCCCAGCCCAGGGATCACTGCCAGTGATGGTCACAAAGCCCTGGAGAAGCTTTCCTGCTCTAAAATCAGGGAGGGCAGGGTTGTGCTGTGCTTGGGGCTGCTCAGGGACAAGGGAACATCCCAGAAACCTCTGGAGAGCCCAGATCTGCAGCACAGGGAGATCTGCAAAACCAGAACGTGAGAGGGCCACCAGGGAAGGACAATGCTGCCATTCCTCTCCTGGCTTCCCAGTTTTCCTGTTGGCAAGGATGGGTCCTGGCTGCTCCAGGAGGGGACAGGCTGAGGACAGCTATCCCTGCTGGGATTTATCCTGTGTCCCTGCAGCCCCTGGGGCTGGAGCAGCTCCCAGCCCTACCTGAAGCAGGAGAAGATGCCGATGGCCAGGAGCAGCGCTGCCAGCGATGTGGAGTAGCCGCAGGTGTAGAGCACCTTCATGGTGACAAAATGACCTCTCTGGAAGGGACAGCAGGGCAGTGAGGGGACATGGACTGGGAAGTGCTGGTGTGGGACAAGCAGGGACAGCTCCCCCTTCAACGATGGGATAACCCTGGGAACATCTCCATGGTTCCTTGCCCAGTGAGGGGAAGGGAGCCATGGGGGCAGCTCCCCACAGCCTCAGGGGTCCCACGTGCCTTGGCCTCGGTGTCGTTGCTGCTGAGGGTCTCCAGCTGGCAGGCGCTGTGGTAGGGGGGGCTGGGGAGGCTCCAGCCCCACTTGGTGCAATTCCTCTGGATCCACCCTGCAGGGCAAGGAGGGACCTCAGGGGAGCCATGGGTGTCACCTCTGATGGCATCCCCAAAATGCCCAGCCTGGAACAGATGGGGACAGCAGTGTGGTACCCGAGTGGCCTGGCTGTCCCATCTCTCCTGGATCCCACTGCTCCTCTTGGATCCCATCACTGCTCCTTCCCTCCCAGACACCATCACTCCCTTGCAGATCCCATTGCTACCCCATCCCTTTTGGATCCCATCACTCCCTCTGGCCCTGTGCCTGGAGCTGCCAGGAAAACTTTGGGCAGGGTGTGAAAACAAACTCAGATCCCTCCAGTGGATGGGAATTGGGAATTGAGGCAATAAAAGTGCTCATTCCTCCTGTGAGGGCTCCATCAAGCCTCTCCTGAGCTGTTCCTGCCCCAAAGCAAACATTTCCCAGCATTTTCCAAATTACTCCTGTCTGAGGAAGCGCTCAGAGACCGCAGAAGTGCTGGAATGCTCTGGGTGGGAGCTCTCCTTCCCAGCCCTTCAAGAGGGATGGAGACATCTCGGGAGGGCTGGGATGGTGTGTGGGGAAGGAGGGCACCGGGGACTGTCCCGGTGTCACCAGGATGGAGGATGAGGTCCCCAGGTGCTCCACCCACAAAGGATGAAAGGATTTGGGTCCTGCTGTGGCAGCTCCCTGAATCTCTGCTTTTCCTGCCCCCTGCTTGGAATGCGATTTACACCAAGGACATTTGTTTTGGAGAGGCAGGAGCTGCGGGGTCACAGGGAAGGGCTGGGGGGGCACAGGGGTCCCTGGCAGGGTGGGTGGGTCCCTCGGGATGAGCGATCCCCGCTGGATTCAGACCTTCGGACTTCTTGAAGACGTTCAGGATGTCGGGACAGGCGACAGCTCGGGACTGGCCAAGGGGCAGGGCGGGCCAGCAGCTCACCCCGTCCCACTCCGTCGGGCAGCCTGGGGACAGAGGGGACCGCGGTGACACCAGGAGGGGACGTGCGGGTGACACCGCAGCCCCGCCGCTGTCCCCCCATCCAGGGCCGGGCCCCGCAGGAACCGGGAGCATCCTGGCTCTGCTCCTGGGAACATCCTCTCCCAGCGCTGGGACCTGGGAACTCCCGGGGCTGCATCAGACCCTGCCTGTGGGGTGGGCTGGGATTTGCCCCTGGCGCCTAAAATAACACAGATTTCTGCTGGATTGTTGCACCTGGAGGCTCAGCTCGGGATGTATCCCCAAGGACAGGGGGAAGTCAGCCAAAGCTTGCTGCGAGTGATCACCTTAAACAACTTTCCCTATCCAGCACTCAATTCCCGTTTAAATCACTCTCCAATTTCCTTGGGAATGAGCAAAGCCAGGCAGACTCGGGCCTGGAGGAACTCGTGATGGGACGGGACAAGGACACCCCGTTCCAGGCCAGCTCCTGTCCCAGCACAGCTCCATCATTAACCTTGCAGATCCACATTGTTCACCTGGAGCCACATCCATTGCCAGCCAGGGAATATGGAATTGGACAAGTCTGATGAGTTTCCTCTGATTTCAGCCTGGGGGTGTCAGTACAGGCACAGAGGGATTTGCATCTACAATGCCAAAGTGAGGCTTGGTTTTTGCTCAGGGGAATCAGGGGAGTGAGCACAGAATTGGGATCAGTCACTTCATTTCTTGGGGTTGTGGAAGCAGGGAATCAGGGAATGGTTTGGGTTGGAAGGGCCTTAAAGCCCCTCCAGTGCCACCCCAGCCATGGCAGGGACACCTCCCACTGTCCCAGGTGCTCCAGCCCCAATGTCCAGCCTGGCCTTGGGCACTGCCAGGGATCCAGGGGCAGCCCCAGCTGCTCTGGGCACCCTGTGCCAGGGCCTGCCCACCCTGCCAGGGAACAATTCCTGCCCAATATCCCATCCAGCCCTGCCCTCTGCCACTGGGAGCCATTCCCTGTGTCCTGTCCCTCCATCCCTTGTCCCCAGTCCCTCTCCAGCTCTCCTGGAGCTCCTTTAGGCCCTGAAGGGGCTCTGAGCTCTCCCTGGAGCTTCTCCTCTCCAGGTGAGCACCCCCAGCTCTCCCAGCCTGGCTCCAGAGGAGCCTTTGGAGAATCTCCAGGACATCCTCTGGAATTTGTAGCCCCCATAGTCTGGAGGATGCCACGGAAATGGTGCAAGGAATGGAAGATCTCTGCTGTGAGGAAAGTCTGGGAGAGCTGGGAGTGTTCACCTGGAGAGGAGAAGGATCCAGGTAGATTTTGGAGCTGCTTCCAGAGCCTAAAGGGGCTCCAGGAGAGCTGGAGAGGGACTGGGGACAAGGGATGGAGGGCCAGGAGCCAGGGAATGGCTCCCAGTGCCAGAGGGCAGGGCTGGATGGGATATTGGGCAGGAATTGTTCCCAGAGCCCTCCCACTCTGTCCATGGGATCTGAGCCTGTCCTCGCTCACACCTCCCACACTGGCACAAGCAGAGGAAGGGGTGAATGCAGCTCAGGTGGACTGGGGACAGCAGCAACCTCGGGATTAAACCCAGGTTTTCATTATACATTCCTGCTTCTCAGATATTTCCCTGCAGTGAGATTCCTTCCCCTTGGCTGGCACAATTCAGGTTGCAAAATGGACTTTTTCCAATCAAATTGGCTTTTCCCCGCTAAGCTGAAGGATAAATGACATCTCTGCTGAGTTACTTAAGCAATTATGTGCCTTCATATGCATTTATTGCTTAATTTTTCCACTACTATGAGATTAAAGCCCTGGAATGACGCATTCCTTATTCTCCTGGTGACAGCTTTTGCCTGGGATTGGGCCATTCCCCTTTGGATGGAAACTGAGATGCAATTTTAAAAAGGATGTCCAAAAGCAGCAATTGAAAATTGTTTTTTCAACAAGTTAATTTGTTTAAAATCCCAGATATGGGAAAATTGAGTTGCTCAAAAAATATTTGGCTGTAAAATTTGCTGAATGAGGAAGGGGAGCAGATGTGAGATGGTGACACCACGGAGTGACCCCGGTGCTGGTGGCCACAGCCCTGGCATTGGTGCAGGGGGATCGAGGGGGCTCTGCCAGGGACATGGGCTGATCCAACACTGCCATATTCCATGAAGCCATCCCTGGAGGGGTGAGAAGGCTCTGGGGAAACCTCAGAGCCCCTTGCAGGGCCTAAAGGGGCTCCAGGAGAGCTGCAGAGGGACTGGGGACAAGGGATGGAGGGACAGGACACAGGGAATGGCTCCCAGTGGCAGAGGGCAGGGCTGGATGGGATATTGGGCAGGAATTGTTCCCTGGCAGGGTGGGCAGGCCCTGGCACAGGGTGCCCAGAGCAGCTGGGGCTGCCCCTGGATCCCTGGCAGTGCCCAAGGCCAGGCTGGACATTGGGGCTGGAGCAGCCTGGGACAGTGGGAGGTGTCCCTGCCATGGCTGGGGTGGGAATGGGTGGAATTTGAGGTCCCTCCCAATCCCAAACCATTCCCTGATTCTCTAAATCCACCAGGACTGAGTTCCTGCTGTTGTTTGTGTCCCTCAATCCCCTCTATCCCATTCCAACTGCATTTTTGGGGCTCTGCAGGGATCCTTGTCCTTTGCCTTGGTGCTGCTCTCCATTTCCCTGGAAATCCCCTCGTTTCCACATCCATGGGCACTCTGCAATCCCCTACCATGGATCACCCTCCAAGGACCCCTCAGGAATTCCTGCCCTGGTCCCAGGGGAGCTGATCCCAGGCTCACCCTCACCTTCCTGCCCAGGGAGTGCTGGGGTTTGGCTCTCACTCCCGATCCTCTCCAGACATTCTGCTTCTTGCTTCTGGAAGTGGAGGACAACGGAGCAGTCGGGATGAGTCCCTCGCACCTTGGGAGAAGGGGAAAGGGCAGGCAGGAGAATCATGGAACTGTGGAATCAGGGTCATGGAACTGAGGAAATGGAATCATGGAGTTGGCTTGGAAGGGACCACAAAGCCCATCCCGTTCCCCCCTGCCAGGGGCACGGACACCTCCCACATTCCCAGCTCTGTCCTCCCACATTCCCAGCTCTGGGCTTTGCCTGCAGAGGTGATGGAACACCAGGGAGAATGTCCAGATCCCAAAAATGTGACAGACGTGGTGGCTCAGTGTGCTGGGATTGGATTGTCTGGGAATCCCTGCTTTGGGATTTTCCTCCTTGGCTCCCGGCTGGAGAATCAGGAGCCTGAGGCTGAACTGAGAGCAGGCCAGGAACTTTGTCTGTCCATTCCCATGCACCCCTGCCCATTCCCAAGTGTCTGTGCCCATTTCCATGTATCCATGTCCATTCCCACACATCTCTGCCCATTCCCAAGCATCCCTGCAGCATCTGGGTTCAGGGCTGTCTGGGACAGGGATCTGGGGCCAGGAGCTGGGCTTGGATTGCTGATTGTTTTAGGTGAGGGGCCAGAGATGTCTGTGGAGAAACAGAGGGATGAGGGTGAATCCATGAACTTCCCAAGAGAGGGAAGTGTGGATGTTGGAGCATCCCTTGGCTGAGCCCTGCCCTGCCCTGCGCTGACCATGCAGCCACTCCTCAGGGTCCCTTCACCTCCCCCAGGAAATTTTGTTTCCTTTTCCTGCTGAACGTAAGATTTCAAGGGAATTTCCAGCCTGGAAAAGGCATTTTGGGGATGGCTCTGGGCACAGCACCGAGAAAGCCCAGGAATTCTCCATCCTGCCAGTGATGGAGGACATGGATGGGGCAGAGGGGCTTCTCTCACCCCTGTTTAGCTGCAGACCTGCTGGGTTTGATTTATTATTTATGGCAGCAGGACCAGGATGGTGGAGCAGGAACAGGAAATGTGCAGAGCTCCCTGCAGGGCAGGGAATTCCTGCTGTGCCTCAGTTTCCCCCTGGGAAGGGGCTTGACACCATACGACTCTAACACCCTCCAAACCTCCAGTGCTCCCACAGCCCAGATTCCCTTTCCCCTTTCCCTTTCCCCTTCCCCTTTTTCCCCAGAGCAGCCTGACCAGTTCAGGGGTGTTTCACTCACTCTGGCAGGGACCCCACTCCCCCCATTCCCGCAAGGATTTGGTGCCAACCGTTGCCATGTCCTGGGGTGGGGATCACTCACGCTTGTCCTTGTCCCCTGCACCCTGCAGCCATCCCAGCCTTTGTGCCTGTGGATGCTCCCCAGGGAGTTCAGGGCTCCTCCAAGGGGTGTGGGACACTGGCTGATGTGGGATGGATGATCCATTCCCAAGGGATCATCTCTGGGACCTGAATCCGTGGGACCTCTGTCCTGGGGGGCCCCAGCACCAGCCTTGTCACCACATTGTCCCCAGGAGCTGTGGGGAAAGTCCCCAAGGGGGACCCACAGGGATGGGATGGGATGGGATGAGATGGGATCCATGGGATGGGGTGGGATAGACAGCCCCCACCCTTCACTCCCGGGCCCCAGGGTGGCTGGCATGGGGGGACCGCCAGTGCCCCCCACCCTGTCCCCGCGTTGTCCCCAGGGCCACTCACCTGAAGCGTGGGGAGGAGCAGCAGGAGCAGCAGCGAGCGGGGCCAGGGCGGCTGCCAGGGCCCCCCGATGGCTGCACCCAGTGGGGTCCCGGTTCTGTCCCCGAGGGGTTGGGGACAGCCCAGCTCCTCCTTCATGATCCGGGGGTGCCCCAGCACCTTTCTGCCCCCTGCCCTCTGCCCTTCCCAGCCCTGTCCTGCCCGGTGTCCCTCAGGACCCTTCCCTGCCGCGGGTCCCGGTCCTGCCCGGTGTCCCCCGCCCGTGTCCCCCCGCAGTGCCCGGCGCTCTGGGCTCTCTCCGCGAGCCTGGATGTCACCGCTGCGGGATCTGGGACCGGGAGGCTCCTCCCTCCGCTCCCGCTGCCCCCGCTGGGCTCGGGGAGGGACCCCCGGCTGGCAGCGCCCCCCAGCACGCACCGGCGGCTCGGGGGGCACAGCGGGGACACCGAGCCCTTCCCGGCTCCCCGGCTGCCCGGGATGGGCTGGGGGAGCGGGACGGGTGCGGGTGCCAGGGATGGGTGCGGGGGGCAGGGATGGGTGCGGGTACCCGGGATGGGATGGGATGGGATAGGATGGGATGGGTGCGGGTCCCGGGATGGGTGCGGGTATCCGGGGTCACACCGTGTACGGGGGGCCGGGGCTGCTCCCTGCAGGAGAGCCCTGCCCCAGCCCATCCCCGGGACACCCCGAACCCCTCCCCGATATCCCCCCTTGCCCAGAAAGTCCTGGGATGGGCTCTGGGTGTGTGACAGCCCCACCCCCTCTGCAAACTGACCCCAACTCTGTCCAGCCCTGGGTCTGGGGTCGCGATTTTGGTGTTTTGGTGTGTGCCGGGTGTTGTCACCTCGGTGCCAGAGCAGAGCAGGGGAGGTTTTAGGGGAGCCCAGGAACAACCTGGGATGGACACAGAGCCGGGAACACCTGGATATGCATTCCTGGATCTCCCTCAGGGATGGGGCTGCCCTTGGATCCAGACCCCCAAGCATCACCTGGGCTCTTCTTACAGAAAAAAATAAAATTATGTATATGTAAATATATAAATATGTATAAAATCGATATAAATATGTATTGTGGATATGTAAAATAAATGTATTTATAGAGTTCTCTTTGCTGGAAATCCCCAGCCCCCTCAGCAAGGGGAATTTTGACTCAAATGTCACCATTTTAATTATGTTAATAATGGGACCCACAATTCTGGGGAGACTTTAGCGTTCCCATCCCCAGTTTTGGGGAGATTATGAGAGAGTTTCTCTGGGAAATTTTTGGGGAAATTTTTTGCAGGTCTCTGGGGTTTCCACACAAACTTTAGAGGAGACTTTAGGGATCCCTGATACTGGGGAGGGGTCTCTGTGGGTCCTATCCCAAATTTTGGGGAGACTTTTGGGGGTTTCTGGGAGCTCCCTCCCCAGTAGTAGGGGACATTTTTAGGGGTCCCATTCCCAGTTTTAGGGGAGCCTCTGGGGGTCCCATCCCAAATCTTGGAGGGGGGTCTTATTAAGAAGTTCTCTGTAAATGAGATCACCCTCACAACCGCGGGTTGAAGAACCGGGTCCGCAATGATTCCGAGCCTCCTTTGCCTTGATGAGGACGCGAAGGCTGAGCCCGGGGCTCTGTGGACACCAAAGCTGCCGAGGCCGGGCCAGGCTCATTAACATCTGAAATGGAACCGCTCAAATGAATCGTTTCATCTTCCAGCAGCCCATAAACACTTGGGACGAGCCTAAAGCCCGGATTAACCATCCCTGCTGGAAGAACCCCGCGCCCACCTTGGCACCGCCCCAGGGGCTGCTCTGGGGGGGCGGGGGTGGCCTCCGGGTGCCCCGGGTGTCCCCACGGGGCCACTTTGGTGCCACCATCTCCGGGTGCCCCGGGTGTCCCCACGAGGCCACTTTGGTGCCGTCTGTGGCAAACGGGCTGCGGGCTTTGTCCCCAGGCTGGGAGGTGGCCGGGCTGGTTGGAAAGCCGGAGGAAATCGGGAAGTCCTCGCCGTGGGATGGGAACTCCTCTCCCCTTTCCCAGCAGGATGAGGAGCTCCGGGGGTCCTTCGGGTGATTCCCAGCCCACACATTCCCGGCTGCTCCCGATCTTCCTCCAGCAAGGAGGAGCTGGGACAGGCGATGGTGGCCCGACCTCCTTCCCGGTGCGGGGCGACCTGCCCAGCCCTGCTGACCTCGGGCGGGAGCAAGAGGGAAATAAATGAGGACAAATTCTGGATTGCAGATGCCGAACCCAAATCCTGCCCGGTCTGGGCTCCACCAGGGGTCCCGTAGGGGGTGGCGGTGTCCACCCGTGTGCCAGCGCCAGTGGGGACAGGCGGAGGGGACAGGAGCGGGCAGGACAGGAGGATTTGCTCGGGCACACGGGTGGAGGGGAAGGGTGGCTGTGTCCTTGCCGAGCCCCAGGGAATGTCCCCAGGGGCTGTTCCGCAAGCACGGGCGTTGTTCCCATTGATCCCGCCGGGAATTAGCGACGACTCAGCTGATCCCAAAGCGAAGGAAGTCACTGCCAGGACTCCTCCTGCAGGTGACAAACGCTCTTTTGGGGAGGGCTGGGATCACTGGTTGTGCTGCCTCCATCCCAGCAGGGATGTAGCCAGGCGGGGTCCCCGCCCCGCGCCAGCTGCTTCTTCCTGGATTTTGGGCTCCGTGGAAGGAAACAAATCTGGGAAGGGAAATTCGGAGGAAGAGAAGCCTTTGACGGCTGGGTGACAGCTTGGGGACGATGAAGATCAAAGCACTGTCAGCCTGACACCTCCTAGAAAGGCGATTTTTTTGTAATCGTTCAAAATGAGGAGCTTAAACCCATTCACAGTTCCGGACAGAGCGTCCCCAGAGGTGTATCCTGAGTGCCTGAACGAGACAGCACGATGGGGACAGCCCAGGGGACAGCGGCTCCCACACTGCCACCCCACAGCCGGGCTTTGTCCCCGTGTGCAGCTCCAAACTGCTCTGGACTGGTTTGTGGAGCCCCGGGAGGCAGCAGGGGCTGGGGGGATGTGTTGCCTCAGCCGGGCTTTCCTCATCTCCCCCGAGTGTTGGGCAAGGCTGCTGATCCTGCCGGGGTTTCCTCACTTGGGAATCTCTCTGGCTCTGCTTGGTCTCCGGAGAAGTGGCACAAGAGATGTGCTGTCACCTCCAGGGCAGCTCAGGGCTCGATTTCTCGGCTTCCTGGTGCTCCCGGTGCTCCCGGTGTTCCCGGTGCTCCCGGTGTTCCCGGTGCTCCCGGTCTGACGGGCCACCGTGCCCTGCCTGCCTCTGCCCTGTTATTTTGCCAAAGCTGGTTGATGCCCTGCAGAGAGGGGCTGGTTCCCACTGATCCCATTCCAGGAGCTGGAGCAGCACCCACACGGCCCAAGGGGTGGCAGAGGGTCCCTGTCCCTCCTGCCCCCCAGGACTGACCCCATTCCAAGGCTTTGGACCTGAAAAGCAAAATTCCTGGTCCAAAGCGGAGCTCCTGTGCCTGAGCAGGGACGGAGCTGAGATCCCGGCCCTGGGCCGGGTGAAGGGGGAGTTTTTGAGGGTTTCCAGAAGAAATCCCAGAGCTGCTCTAAGAGAGGGGCTCCAGAGCTTCCAAAGGGAGCAAATCCTCTGCTGGGTATCCTCAGGCAGAGGATCCTTGGCTCTTGCCAAGGGAACAGTGGGATCCATCCCCATCAGAGCTGGAGAATGCTCTGATCCCTCCTGTTTTCCCAGTGGATGTTTTATGTGTCCCCACCGAACACTCCAAGTGGGAACACAGACCAGTCCAGGGCTGTCACCTCTTCCAGTGTGGGTGTCACAAGAGGGGGGTCACCAGAAGTGGCACCTCCAGCTGGGGCATCACTCCTACCTCGGCAGGGTGACCTGGGCAGTGTCCTGGGGACAGCACAGCCACAGCTGTCCCCATCCCGGCACTGCCCTGTGCCCAGTCTCTGCTCTCCTGGCCAGTTCCTGCCACTCAGGTCCCTCAGGCCATGGATCCTCCTGCTCATCCTCCTGCTCCTCCAAAGGGCCAGGGGTGCTTCTGCCTTGGGACTGCCCCCACCCTGACCTGCAGCCCTAATTCTGTCACCCTGAGCTTTGAAGAGGTTTGGGAGTTGGGCTGACAGGATGTTCTGGGGGAATTGAAAATGGACAGGGGACAGGGGACAGGCTGGAGCCAGGCACAGCCCCAAGCTGAGCCCGGCCTAAGCCCTGCCCTGCTGCACAACACACCTGGGGCCAGCCTTGCTTGTGCTTGCTTTGGCTCAAGAAAATTTCCCAAATTCTCCTTCTCCTTCTCCTTCTCCTTCTCCTTCTCCTTCTCCTTCTCCTTCTCCTTCTCCTTCTCCTTCTCCTTCTCCTTCTCCTTCTCCTTCTCCTTCTCCTTCTCCTTCTCCTTCTCCTTCTCCTTCTCCTTCTCCTTCTCCTTCTCCTTCTCTCCCCCCCTCTCAATAATGTCCCCCCCAGAGGGACTCAGGCTGCCATGGGGGTGCTGAGGACATTCCAAGCAGGTCCCTGTCACCCTTCATGTCCCACCCCTGGCACGAGGATCCCTCACACTCCTCATCCCCCATCCCGGTGCTTGAATCCCTCCTAAGGGAAGATAAGATCGGGATCAGCCAGCCAGGCTCTGCCAAAGCAGGCAGGAAGCAGCACAGTAATTAAATGGGCAAATAATGGGAATTTAGGATTATAACAAAAGGCAGAAAAGCAATCCAGAGGGGGTCGGGAAAATTAGGAACACAGAGAAAAGTCCAATCAAGCAGAAAATAGCCCGGACTGGAGCCAAGGGGGGCTGAGGCAGCCGGGCTCGGAGCCTGGGGGGAGGATTTGGGGGGGTCCCCGGTGCTGTTCAGGGGCAGAACGAGAGTTTTGGGAGAGATCTGTTCCCGCGCAGAGCTGGCCTCGGGCTGAAACCCTGGGAAAAGTTCCCAGATCTGCCCTGGGGCACGGCAGATCTGGGATGTGATATCCATGGAAATCTCCCAGAGGAGGGGCCTGGGAAATGAGGCTGGGGGAGCTGAAGGGGTGGAGGGGAGGTGCCTGAGGCAGGGGGCTGGGATCGCTTGGGGTCTGGGGGGGACAGAGTGGATTTGGCTGAAATTCAGTGTTTTGTGCAGATTCCCCATCCCCAGGGTTTCCTGGGATGAGCTCTCTGCCGGGGGAAAGCAGGAGCCGGCTGTGCCCAAGGGCACAAATCCCCTTGGGAATATCCTGGGAAGGATGCAGGGCTCTCTGTGGCTCCCCTCCCAAATACTGGGAGATTTGGGTGGCGGGTGGGAGGTTCTGTGGTTCCCACCCCCAATTTTGGGAAGACTTCTGGGGGTCTCTGGGGTTCCTACCCAAATTTTTGGGAAGACATTTGGTTCCCATCCCCAGTTTTGGGGAGATTTTGGGTGATGGGGTGGGGTTCTGTGATTCTCATTCCAAATTTTGTGGGGGGGTTTCTGAGGGCCTCATCCCAAATTCTGGGGAGGCTCCAGCAGCAGTCTGTGCTGCTCTGCTGGCTCTGCTGCCATCTTCCACTATTGGGGGAGATGTCTAAGGATCCCTTTCTCAATTTTACAGGGATCTCTGGGGGTCTCATCCCCACTTTTTGGGAGATTCTGAGGAGGTTTCTGTGGCTCCCAACCCCAATTCTAGATGAGAATTTTGGACGTCTCTGGGGTTGCCACCCAAATTTTAGGGGAGACTCTGGGGGTCCCATTGCCAGTTTTGGGGAGACTTCATTAATCCAATGTCCCTCCCATTCCCTAATGAGGCTCAGATCCCCTTTACTGCTCCTTTCAACCCCTCCGCACGAGACACAGGGTCGGGGACACGGCCCAGCCCCGTGGGGACACAAGGACACCCCAGCCCGGTATCCCCAGGACCTTTCCCGGGGATTTCCTGCCGGGAAAACCAGCCCGGGAACATTCCTCCCTCCGGGCACGGTTTGTTTGTCCCGGGAGCCCTGGAGACGCTCCCGGCTCCTGCCGCAGCTCCGCTCCCCTCGCAGCCGAGCCATGGAGGGGGGAGCAGCCGGGGACCCCCGCGGGCTCTGGGGGAACCCCCCGGCAGGGACCGGCCTTGTCCCACGCAGGGTGAGCCCGGAGCGCCTCTGCGGATACGGGTGGAGATGGGATGGGGCGGGAGGACAGAGGGGTTGGGCTGGGGGGTTTGGGGGGGCACCGGGGGATTTGCAAACCCCGAAAGGCCATCCCTGCCCCCCGAGCTGGGGACTCTCCGGGTCTGGAAGTCACCTGGGATGGGAGGGAGGTGTCCCTGGAAAAAACAGGGGAGAGCAACCATTCCCTTCTCCAGGGCTCCCGTCCTGATCCCCCCGGGCCATCTGCTCCTCGTGCCACCAGCCCCGTCCCCTCCCGCCTGTCACCAGCCCTGTCTCCCCTGTCCCCTCCCGCCTGTCACCAGCCCTGTCCCCCCTGTCCCCCCCGCCTGTCACCAGCCCTGTCCCCCCTGTCCACCCCCGCCTGTCACCAGCCCTGTCCCCCCTGTCCTCTCCCGCCTGTCACCAGCCCTGTCCCCCCTGCTTGTCACCAGCCCTGTCCCCCCTGTCCACCCCCGCCTGTCACCAGCCCTGTCCCCCCTGTCCCCTCCGGCCCCGCTGCCAGGACGCTGAATTAAGCCGGGAATGTGCAATTCCGGTGTTTTCCTTCCCCTGCTGCTTTCCAGCTCCGCACCGTGGGATCGCCCCCCGGAGCCGCCCCCCTGTCCCGGCCGCCGGTGCTGATCCTGCAGCAGCTCCCCGGGCCCGGGGCCGCCCCCGCGGGACCCCCGCCCGTCCGGGGAGGTGGGTACGGGCAGAGCTGGGAGAGGGCAGCGCTAAACCCGCCTTGACTTCAGCCGCTGCTTTTCTCCCAGCCTTTTCCAGGGTGAGAGGGGCAGAGCCACACTCAGGATGTCCATCCCGTCCTTGGATGGATGCTCGGCCCCACGGGATGCGATTTTTGGGGTTTTTACCAAGTCTGGGCTGCAAGATGCTCCTAGGAAACAGTTTGGGGCTGGTTGGTTATTTTTGAAATTCACCGGTTTTGTTCTCCAAAACCCCATTTCCTGCAGGCAGAGTGCCACGGCTTCCTTGGAATTGTGAGGTGGGATTGGAACCCTGGGCTGTGCCACTGTCCAGAGGGGCTTCACCCAACCTTGTGCCCCCAGGCTGCAGCAATCCGGGCTGGAGGGGGGCTGGCAGCAGGGCCGGGGGGCTGGCAGCAGGGCCAGGGGCCCGTGGTCACTGGGGACACACCATGGGCAAAGTCACCTTGTGCTGTCTGGAGGGGGAAGGTGGAGCTGTCCTTAAAAATCTGGGGAGGAATAAGGATGCTGAAGATCAGTGCGGAAAGAAAGGAGAGACCCAGCCTGGGCCCCGTGGGGTGGGTGGGATCCATTCAGAGCTGCCAGCACTCCGTGTCCCAGCCCTGGTTCAGTTCCTTGCTGCTGGGTGCTCCCTGCTCCTGGAGCCGGCTCAGCAGAGCCCCAGGATGTGCTGGGATGCTCCTGGCTGGAGTCACAGCCATCTCCTGGTGTCCTGGGAGCCCAGCCTGGCAGCTCTGGAGCCTTTGGAGCACATGGGGGTACGGGGTGATCCAAACCCTTTTTTGCCCCAGGTCATGGAACCAGGGAATCTCAGAATGGTTTGGACTGGAAGGGACCTTAAGGATTGCCCAGTGCCACCCCTGCCATGGCAGGGACACCTCCCGCTGTCCCAGGCTGCTCCCAGCCCCATCCAGCCTGGCCTGGGGCACTGCCAGGGATCCAGGGGCAGCCCCAGCTGCTCTGGGTGGATGAAGCCAGCAGGATCTCAGGGAAATCCAACAGGTTTATGGGAATTTCATACATGCAGGAAATGGGGATGTTTTTTGGGGGTTGCGGAGCCAGGTTTGGGACTGTATGGACTGGCCTCAGCAGCCACCCCCAGTGTGACCATCCAGCCAAGGGGACAGGGACACTGCTCTGGGCCCAGCTCCTCGTGTGGAGCAAGGCAGGGGCTGAGGAGGCACTGGGCATCCCCACCGTGCTCCTCACCTGGATCCAGCTCCCAGGAGTGGGGATTGGGATCCTGGGGTCACCCCCATGGTGCAGCCCCAGCTCCTGCCCCTTTGGGGGGCTGTGAACCCCTGTGCACAGAGCAGAGCTGACCTTGGAGTGCTCTGGGCCACCCCAAGGATGCTGCCTCTGCCAGCTCTTGCCAGGGCAGCTGCTTCCTGAGCCCCTGAGCACTTCCAGGGTTGGAGAAATCCTCCCCAGAATGGGTGGAAAATCTGGAGCTCCAGCCCCAGTAATCACTCCTTGTGAGCCAGCCCAGATGTTTGGTCACGTTTGCAAGGAAGAAAAGGCTCAAATATGGCAATTTTCAAGCTTTATCCAAGCAAAATGATTTTTAAACACCACATGGGGCTTCCAGACCGGGGTGGGGGAAGTCTGGCTTTGCTCCCACTGCTTGGGAACAGGGAGGAGCCTTGGGGCCGCCCCATCCCAGGCACTCATCCCAGGCTGTGCTCTTCCTGCCCTCCATCTGCTCCCTCTCTGACGCAGAATCTCCAATTCTCCAGCAGATTTGATGGAATTGATGCTGATTCAAAGCTCCCAAATGCACCAGCTGCTGATGCATGGCCTGGCCATGGCAGCTTTGATGCCCCTCAGTGTGGGGCCAGTCCCAGTCCCAGCCCAGGTGAGGCTCAGGGGAGCTGGGTGGGCAGAGGGACCTTCCCAGGGCTGTTCAAGAGAGCAGGATCACCACACCCTGCTTTGGGACCCTCTGGGTGCAGCACTTGGGTGGTCCCAGCCCAGCTCAGAGCAGCCCTTTGGGGTTTTGGGGCTCTCTGTGGTGGTTTGAACCCCAGCTCTGCCAGCTCAGACCCCATCCAGGCCCTCAGGCAGAGCTTTAGCCCAGCTGGGAAGAGCCAGGACCCTCTGGAAGCGCAGTCAGGCAGGAAGGCTCTGCAGGGGCCACCATTGAAAAATCCATCTCGAACCAAAACCATCTGAAACATTTGATCTCCTTGGGGGGAACAATGCTGCTTTTGGGGCAGGGCTGGGCTGTGGCAGCTGCTGAGCTCGCTGCCAGCTGGCACCTCCCAGCACTCACCCCTGCCCTCCCAGTGCCACCAGTGCAGGGCTGACCAGGACTGGACCCTGCCCCCTCAGACGGGTCTCAGATCAAAGGGGCTCTTCCCACGGGGCTTTGGTCCCATCTGTGGGGCTGCCACCCCCCGTGTCCCCAACAGTGTTCCCCCAGGTCCAGTGTGGGACCGAGTGGGATGGGTGTGATCCACGGGCAGCGGCACTTTTGGAGGTCCTGGAGCCCGGCCCAGCCTCTGTCCCTCCCGCAGGTGCTGCCGGGGCCTCCGCAGGGCGAGGAGGAAGAGGAGGCCGTGGTTTTCCACCATCACTACATCCCCTGGCCCGGCCCGCGCCCCGTGCGGTTCCTGCGCTCCCCGCCCGGGCCCGGGGGGTGAGTGCGGGGTGGGCTCGGTGCCACCTCGCTGTGGCAGCACCTCCAGCCCAGCCGGGCCTCCAGGGACACATCAACCCCTCACTTGCTCCCCTCCAGCAGAGCTGTGCCACCCCCGCCACCCCCCAGCGCCACCGGGACAGTGGGACCCAGCGTCCTCCCAGCAGCAGGTAAGGACACCCCGGGGACATTGTCCCCATTGTCCCATTGTCCCCACGGCCCCCGACGGGAACAGCTTTCCCTCAAGCGTCCATCACCCCAGGCTGAGCTTCCCCACTCCCTGTCCCCATCCTGTCCCCTCAGGCCTGGGATCCTGTCCCCATCCTGTCCCCTCAGGGCAGGGATCCTGTCACTCCCTGTCCCCTCAGGGCTGGGATCCTGTCACTCCCTGTCCCCTCAGGGCTGGGATCCTGTCCCCATCCTGTCCCCTCAGGCCTGGGATCCTGTCACTCCCCCTCCCCTCAGGGCAGGGATCCTGTCCCTATCCTGTCCCCTCAGGGCTGGGATCCTGTCACTCCTTGTCCCCTCAGGGCTGGGATCCTGTCACTCCCTGTCCCCTCAGGCCTGGGATCCTGTCCCTATCCTGTCCCCTCAGGGCTGGGATCCTGTCACTCCCTGTCCCCTCAGGCCTGGGATCCTGTCACTCCCTGTCCCCTCAGGCCTGGGATCCTGTCACTCCCTGTCCCCTCAGGCCTGGGATCCTGTCCCTATCCTGTCCCCTCAGGCCTGGGATCCTGTCACTCCCTGTCCCCTCAGGCCTGGGATCCTGTCACTCCCTGTCCCCTCAGGGCTGGGATCCTGTCACTCCCTGTCCCCTCAGGCCTGGGATCCTGTCACTCCCTGTCCCCTCAGGGCTGGGATCCTGTCACTCCCTGTCCCCTCAGGGCTGGGATCCTGTCCCCATCCTGTCCCCTCAGGCCTGGGATCCTGTCACTCCCCCTCCCCTCAGGGCAGGGATCCTGTCCCTATCCTGTCCCCTCAGGGCTGGGATCCTGTCACTCCTTGTCCCCTCAGGGCTGGGATCCTGTCACTCCCTGTCCCCTCAGGCCTGGGATCCTGTCCCTATCCTGTCCCCTCAGGGCTGGGATCCTGTCACTCCCTGTCCCCTCAGGGCTGGGATCCTGTCACTCCCTGTCCCCTCAGGGTACTACAGCGCCGAGGAGCGGGGCCTGGGAGCTGTGCCTGCCGATCCCTCGGTCCCGGATGGACACTCCGCCATTCCCACGGTTTCGGGGTGTTTTCCCGGCTGTCAGCGCCCCAGGGCAGGGGTGTCACAGCGCTGTCACAGCCCGTGACACCCCGAGGTGGCACAGGCTGTGCCGTGTCCCCGGGGCCAGGGGGTGGCCCCAGCCCAGGTGGTCCCAGCCTTCATTAGTCCCTCCAGCTCTCAAAGCAGCGTTGCCTGTAATTAATTTGCTTTGTTAGGAGAGCGCCCTGCTGTCGCTAATTAATCATCTGTAATTACATGGGCTGGTGGCTCCGTGCAGGGGCTCCCTCGGGGCTGGGGGGCCCAGAGCCCCCTGCATCCCATGGGGGGGGGGTCTGTCAGGGCCTGGGGGTGATGAGGGGGGGTCTCTCAAATCCTGGGGGTGCTGGGGTGGTCGGGGTGAGCTCCGGGGGGGTCTGTTGGTGTTTGGGGGCTGCTGAGGGGGGGTCTGTCGGTGTTTAGGGGCTGCTGAGGGGGTTCTGTTGGTGTTTGAGGGTGTTGGGTGGGGTCTGTCTGTGCTTGGGGGCTGTTGGGTGGGGTCTGTCTGTGCTTGGGGACTGTTGGGGGGGGTCTGTCTGTGCTTTGGGGCTGTTGGGGGGGTCTGTCTGTGCTTGGGGGCTGTTGGGTGGGGTCTGTCTGTGCTTGGGGGCTGTTGGGGGGAGTCTGTCTGTGCTTGGGGACTGTTGGGGGGGAGTCATGGGGGGTCTGTTGGTGTTTGGGGGATGCTGAGGGGTGTCCTGGGGGTCTTTCAGAGCTTGTGGGGATGAGGGGGTGCTGGGGCTGGTGCTGGGAGCCTCAGAGTGGGATCTCCAGAGCACAGGGAGAGCTGGGTCTTGGTGGGGATGTGGCTGGGAGAGCAGCTTGAAAGAGGGAAATCACGGAGTTTCCCAGGATTCAGCTCTGCTCCTCAGGAAGCAGGAGGAAGTGGGGCGTGAAGGTTTTTGGGTGCTGGGGAGCTGCCCCTGCCTGTGCCACCCCACCAGTCCCACAGAGTGGTGCCAGCTCTGCTGAGCCCTAAGGGGTTCCAGGCTTTTCCCTGGAGTGGAGCTCCTGGCAGGAGACCTCAGGTCCGGTGGTCTGGAGTGTCAAGGATGCAGAAAGGCACCTTAAACCCCCTTCTTGGGCTGCCCTACCTCTCCTCTGCTCAGTGGAAGGCAGGATTTACCTTCTCTGTGCTCTGGAATGGGCAGATCTTCCCCAGCCTGGCTCCTGGAGAAGCTCACAAATGTGGAGCAGGAAGATCGTGCTGGATTCCAGTAGGAAGGTCCAGCTCCTCCAGCTGGGAGGGACTGAAGGAGGCATCCAAAAGCAAAGCTGGGTTTGATGGGAGACTGGGCTGGTGCCTAAAGGTTTCCACATGGACACAGAATGGGAAGGAGGAGGTGAAGAGTCGCCTGGAATGGGCTGGACAGGAAGGGTGGGCTTGACATGTGACCCAATCTTTGCTTTAATATGAGAATAATGAGAGGAATGGGAGGGTGAAGCAATGGGCATTGCAACACCGCTGGTGGACGTAACCCCGGGGTTACTGGTCAAACTGGGGCACCCTCCAGCATGGCCAGAGCCTGAGGACATCTCTGTCACCTCCAGGGGACACGGGAAGGTGTGGGTGGAAGAGCAGCACAGCTGGGACAGTGCTGCAGAGATGTTGGGCTGAGGGCAGGTCCTGCCTGGTGAGGGGCAGGAGGGCTGGGATGGGCCCAGTGGATGTGACCTTCCCAGTAGTGGCCTGAGGGGACTGGGAGACCCCCAGAGACCCCTCGGGGTTGTGTGGAGGCACGGGGGGCTCTCGCTGCTCCCAGCTCCTGAGCCAGGGTCACCTCTGGGCAGCAGCACAGGGATGTCCCTCCTTTCCCCATCCCTGGAGGTATCCCAGGCCAGGCTGGATGGAGCTTGGAGCCACATGGGATAGTGGGAGGTGTCCCTGCCCATGGCAGGGGGTGGCACTGAATGATGGCTTTGAGGTCCTTCCCACCCAAACCATCCTGGAATTCTGTGATTCCCTGATTTGGGCCATGGACCAGCAGGGCTGAGAGATGCTGCTGGGGGCTGACACGGGCCCGGTGTCCCTGTGACAAGGACCTGGTTCCAGGAGTTTCCAGGGGACTGTGTTTCCTGTGTGCCCATTGCAAGGCACTAGAGCAGGAGGAGAGGTTAATTACACCCTGTGCTAATTGCATCCATGAAAACACCTCATGCAACACAACCCCTGGCTGCCAACTGGGCCAAGGGCTGGCACCTCCTGCAGCTCGGGCTGGAAGCAGCGGGTGGCAGAGCTCAGCCCCCAGGCACTGTGGGGACCTTGGGGACAGATGCTGGGCCTTGGGAGGGGAAGGGCAGAGGGGCTCCTGCTGCACAAATTGAGCAGGGCTGGGGAGCACTGGTGCTACATTCCTGCTGTCATTCCAGGTGGGAGATGTCTTCCAATAATCTGATGCTCTGCAGGGTGAGGTTTGGGTGCTAGCAGGTGACTGTGGCCAGCCTGGCTGGGATGATGGCCATGGACCAGGAGCAGCTCCTGCTGTCCCCACCAGCTAAGACTCCCTTTCCCAGGGCTGGCATCCCCGTAGGCAGCAGAGATTCCCAGGACAGGGACACTTTTGTGCTCAGCAGATTGGATCTTACCAGTCTGGAGTCACTGCAGTGGCTCTTAGCAGCCCGGGAGGGCCCTGTCAGCGCTGACACCTCGGGTGACTCAGGGTCCCGCCGTGACTCATGGCCACTCTCCACCCTTGGAGGGGTGTCCTGCTTCCACCCGAGCCGCTCCATCCCCGGGGATGAGATCCACACCGAGCCTTTCCCTGGGCCAGCCCCAGCCACCCACGCAGGATCCTCCTGATTCACCTGCCACGCTCCTGGCAGCCCCGGCCACTCACTCGGATCCCGTCCCAGCCGTGGGCTGAGCTTGGGGCGGCCCCATGGACGTGCTGCTGCTCCACGGGCTGCTGCTCCTGCCCCTGGCAGCGCTGCTGCTCTATAGGTGCAGCCCCTGTTTCCAGTACCTCTGCAAGGTGGCCTTTTTCAACTGCTGGATCGTGGCCATGGCCACCCTGCTGTCCCCCTTTGCTGCCTTCTGGGGACGCTCCGTGGACAACATGAAGTGAGTGTGGGCTGGGGATGGGGACAGCTGGCTGGGGCTTGGCTCAGGTGGAGGAAATCCTGTGGTTTGTGGGCTCTGTCCTGCCCTGGATGGGCCCACAGCTGGGTCACAGCTGGTGGCAGAGCCCTGGGGCCACGGTGAGGGCTGTGGTCACATCCGTGGGGCAGGGAAGTGCATCTTGTGCTGTGAGAGGTGCTGGCTTGTGCCGAGGGAGGGTCAAGCCACACTGGAGTTGAGATTCCCTGAGGGATGAGATAACATGAAAGGGATCATTCCTGGTCATGGCAATGCTGGGGTCTTCACTTGGGTGGTGACAGGGGGGTTTGGGGGTACCATCAGGGCAGGGGTAAATGCACACCCAATGCTGTGTCCCTGGCTCTGGTTTTGCTCATGGGAGACCCTGGAACAGCACTTTCAACACCTCTGTGGCAGCAGGATTGAGGGTGGAGAGGCTGCCACAGATTTTTCCATGGCTGCCCCTGGATCCCTGGCAGTGCCTAAGGCCAGGCTGGACATTGGGGCTGGAGCAGCCTGGAATGGTGAAAGGTGTCCCTGCCATGGCAGGAGTGGGACTGGGTGGGTTTAAGGTCCCCTCCAACCCAAGCTGCTCCATATTTTTATGGCTTTGGGATGTCGTGGTGCCATCAACTGTCAGGGGCACAGCCCTGCCCCATCACAGCCATGTCCTAATCACAGCCATGTCCTGATCACAGCCATGTCCCGACTCACGCTGCTGAGGGTGGAAGCAGGGAGATGTCATCACTGAGATGACATTGCTGTGCAACACCAGAGGAAGGTCAGGGTGTTGCAATCCTGTTGCTGGATTCCTGGGCAGGATGAACACACTGGGAAGGATGTAATTACATCACAGGGAAAATATCCCATCTTGAGAAATTTACTGAGGATTTCTGTGGATGGATCCCGGCCCGTGGCAGGAGTGTGGTCGGAGGTTCGCTGTTATCAGTGGTGGTGCAGCCTCTCCCAGGTCCTTCCCGGCTGGAATGCTGGGCACACACAGCATCCAGAGCTGCTCCAAAGCCAACGCTTCCGGCCTAGTGGAAATCCCCGAGGGAGGCAGAGTGACTCAGCCGCCTTATCTTGTCCCACCGACACCTCAGTGCCCGGCGCAGCACGCCCAGCTCCCTCTCCTCCCAGTCCCAAAGCCTGCGGCTTGGAGCACTTCCCTGTCATTAGTCCTGGCTTTGGGGCACTGCTTCTGCTTGGATCCTCAGGGATCTCTGAGCCTGCAGCTCCCGAGCGATGAGGGCGATGCCAGGACCCTGCCCCTCCTTCTCCCTCCTCACCTCTGCCTGGTGCTGAGCCCTTCCTGGCCCCCTGCCCCATCCCCTGGGGGCAGTGACAGGCACAGACCCTCTGTGGGTTGGACATTGCCCCATTCCAACACTGATGTGTCCCAGGATTTTATCTCCATGGCTGCTGGAATCCCTGGTGCTTCCTCCTCCCTCCATTCCTCCCATTATTCTCATACTGAGCATCACCCATCACTGCCATCCTGATATTCCCCTTCCTGTCCAGCCCTCCCAGGATGTGGCACCACTTTTCTGCTCAGATCCATCTCTTCCTGACGCTGCAGGTCCAGTGGAGTGATTTATGATTCCCCTAAGGAATGTATCCTGGCTGGTTTTCCCTTCCTCCTGCAGCCCAGAGCTGTGCAGGGGCACTCCCTGGGGTCACATCCCTGGGGATCTGCCTGTCCTTCTGCCATGCATGCCCTGTGCTCATCCATCCCCAGCTCAGCTCCTCTTGGCTGGGATCCAGCTCTGGCTTTAGGAGTCTGGGATCTGGTTTTCTGTCCACACACAGATCCAGCAGAGCATCTGGGAGGCTCCCCTGGGCAGAGACAGTTTGTCCTCGTTGGGATATTAAATCCCCATCCCCATCCCTCCCTTCTCTTTTTGCTTTCCCATCATCCCTGGGTATCAAAATCCTGTTTTTTCGCTCCCACCACCTTGTGCTGGTCACTCTCCCTCCCCAGCAGCTCCTTCTGCTCTGAGCGAGGAGCCGGGCACAGCTCAGGTGGGAACCGGGTGAGATCTGAGCCTCACCGGCTGCAAATGTGTGAGAAACACAAGCACCCCTGAGCCTGAGCCCGGGTCCAGCAGAGCAGCTGCAGCCTGGCCCAGCGTGCCTGCCCCGGGCGGCGCAGACCCGCTCCCACCCGTGTCCCTCGGCCTTACCTCGTCCCTTGTCTCCGCAGGCTCCTGCGTGCCGCGCTCCTGCCCCTCAAGCGCTTCTACGGCATCAGGATGCGGGTGAGGGGCGCGGAGCAGCTGCAGCTGCAGGGGCCCTTCGTGATCGTCTGCAACCACCAGGCTTCCCTCGACCTCATGGGTGAGTGAGGGCAGGGCAGGGGGGATCTTGGCACCTCTGGGGACTCCAGGGGTGCACCAGGATTAGGGCAGGGATGTGTGGTGGGAATGGACCAGGAGAGGGCTGTGCTGCAGGGAGAGGAGGGACAATGGAAGGTGATGCCACAGGGTGGTCCTGGGACTGGGAACAGCTTAAAGTCCTTTAAGTTTAAAAAACCCAACCTCGTCCTATATTAGAGAATAAATGATTAATTCATCTGTGCTCTGATGTCGTTTGGCCTCTCCAGAGAGCTCCTCTCTGCACTCATCACCTCTCAGGGCTGGTTGAGCTGCAAAACTTATTCCTGATATCCAGCTGGTTTATCCAGCTGCAGAGTTCAACTTCCAAGCAGTTTTCCAAGGTGGTTTTTCTGCCGCCAATCCCACGGGGCTGGGCAGGTGTTAATGGACGTTATCTGTGCCCCAGGAATGGTGGAGGTTATTCCCGAGCGCTGCGTGCCCATCGCCAAGCGGGAGCTGCTGTACCTGGGCACGGTGGGCTGGGCCTGTTGGCTCAGTGGCATCATCTTCATCGACCGCCACCGCAGGGACGCGGCCATCGAGGTCATCTCCCACACTGCCAGCACCATGCGGCATGAGAACGTGAGAGAAGCTGGGTCTGGGGGGGAAACACCCGTGGGGTGAGGGGGTGTGGGCAGGACTGACCTGGCTGAGGCCCGGGGTTACCTCTGTCTCTGTCCTCTCCAGCTCCGTGTGTGGGTTTTCCCTGAAGGCACCAGGAACCCTGGCAAATCCATGCTGCCCTTCAAGCGTGGGGCTTTCCACCTGGCCGTGCAGGCACAGGTAAGGGCACCCTCTTGGTAAATCAAAGGGGACTCAGTGGCCTTGGAGGCCTTTTCCAAAATGATTCCTTCCCCTTTAGCTCACTCTGGATGGAGTGGGGTGGGTGTGAACCCTGGGGCAGAGGGATGGGGGGTTTGATCTCCAGGGATGGGGGTTTGGCCCCAGGGGTGGGGGATTGGCCCCAGGGGTGGGGGATTGGTCCCAGGGGTGGGGGATTGGCCCCAGGGGTGGGGGATTGGTCCCAGGGGTGGGGGATTGGTCCCAGGGATGGGGGATTGGCCCCAGGGATGGGGGGATTTGATCCCCAGGGATGGGGGGATTTGATCCCCAGGGATGGGGGGATTTGATCCCCAGGGATGGGGGGATTTGATCCCCAGGGATGGGGGGATTTGATCCCCAGGGATGGGGGGATTTCGTCCCAGGGATGCAGGGATTTGATCCCCCAGGATGGGGGTTTGGCCCCAGGGATGCAGGGATTTCGTCCCAGGGATGGGGATTTTGTCCCAGGGATGGGGATTTCGTCCCAGGGATGGGGATTTCGTCCCAGGGATGCAGGGATTTGATCCCCAGGGATGGGGGTTTGGCCCCAGGGATGCAGGGATTTGATCCCCAGGGATGGGGGTTTGGCCCCAGGGATGCAGGGATTTGATCCCCAGGGATGGGGGTTTGGCCCCAGGGATGGGGGTTTGGCCCCAGGGATGGGGGTTTGGCCCCAGGGATGGGGTTTGGCCCCAGGGATGGACATGGTGCAGGGCAGCACCAGGCAGGAGCAGCAGTCCCACCTGGGGACAGCTCTGTCTGGGGGTGTCTGACCCTCTGTGTCCTGCAGGTTCCCATTGTTCCCATTGTGATCTCCCCGTACTGGGACTTCTTCAGCTCCAAGGAGAAGAGATTCACCTCTGGTAAGGCTTGGACAGGAATTCCCATGGCAGAGGGCAGGGCTGGCGCTGGGGATGAGGCACTTGGGGGGCGTCTGTGGGATGCTGAGGGGTGGGGAGGCAGCTGGGGTGGAGGATGCTCAGGGGAATACCTGGTTCCTGGTGGGATCCTCTAACACATCCCTGGCTTCTCCCTCCTCTCCCAGGGACCTGCACCATCCGAGTCCTTCCCAGGGTGGAAACGCGGGGCCTGAGCCCAAAGGATGTCCCCGAACTGACCGAGAGTGTCCGCCAGGCCATGGCTGAGGCCCTGGCCGAGATGTCCATGAGTGACCACGGGGACCAGGCCACGGAGCAGCCTCTGCTGGGGCTGGGGGACAACAGGGGCAGGCCCCAGGGCCAGGGGGACACAGCCAGGAACAGCAAATAGGCAGAGGGAGTGAGTCCCTCGGGCACAGCAGGGAGGTGTCCCTTGTCCCCTGAGGAGGTGTCCTGCAGCCCTGCCACCGCCCCGGCAGGACGGTGCCCTAAGGGGAGCAGAGCAGGGCAGGATGGGACCAGGCAGCACCCCCAAAACAGAGCAAGGTACCCCCTAAAACCCCTCGTTGTGACTGTGCATCCCCTCGATGTCTGTGCTGGATGTGGAGCTGTGGCTGTCCCCGGGATGGCTCCTGCCTGCCTGCTGGGCAGGGGAGGGATACTCCAGGCAGGGCTGAGGGTTCCCAGCCCCATTTTCCACCCCTGATTATTGGGTTCCCCCATGGATTCTCCTTCCAAAGGCTCCTACAAGCTGGAAATGCTGCTTGGATGCAGTCAGCTCTGGGGAGGGGCCCAGAGTGTGTGGCCTGGGGGACACACGAGGTCCAGGGGAGGTTGCCAGGGGGGGCAGAGCATCCTTGGAGCTGAGCTGTGAGCCAAGGGTGGAACATTAAAGAGTCCGGAGCTGGTGCTGTGTCCTGGCTGTGCTGAGGGGAGGGGGATCCATCTCCGCAGGGAGATTTCACCCCTGCACATGGAGCATCCCCACAGCTTCTTCAGGGGTGGTTACACTTCAGGGTGAGGGTTACACTGCTCTGGGTCTGCCCCCGAGGTAGAGCTCTCCCTCCATCAGTAAATACACAGATTTACAAGAAGAGCATCCACTGAAGCCTCAAATTCCCAGCAACACCTGGATTGTGCCCAGCTGGACACAATCCCATCTGGAGGTGCCTTTCTATGGCCTCTGGACCACGATCCAACAGCTGGATGGTTCCCTGCAGCTGGGCAGGGATTTGGGATGTCCTGGCTCCTTCCTATCTGAGCATCTCCTGAGCCAGCACCCCAGGGTGGCAGCAGGACAGGGACAGGGCAGGGTGGGCAAGATTTCCCCTCCCATCCTGGGATAAAAGGTGCAAACCACAGGTACAGAGGTCCGGTTTGGCATCATTCCTGCTCTCAGGAGCAGCTGGATTATGGAGGAAATCCTTCAGATCTGTTGCAATCATCTGACACCAAACAGCAAAGAGGCTTCCCATGAGGAACAACCCATGGGATCAGGACATGTCACATGGCCAAGGGCACAGGAAGGTTCCAGAAAACCCCCTTAAATCCTTTCCTGCTTCCCAGGATTCCCAACACCCATGGTCTGTCAGCTCTGAGCTGGAGTGGGGTCCCACCACAGCCCCACCACCTTGGGGGTGGTTTGGCTGCCCAAAGTTTGGGTTTGGGGTGTTAATTATCAATAGAATCCTGGAATGGTTTGGGTGGGAAGGACCTTAAAGCTCATCCAGTTCTGCCATGGGCAGGGACACCTTCCACTGTCCCAGGCTGTTCCAAGCCCCAGCCAACCCAGCCTTGGATTCTTCCAGGGATCCAGGGACAGCCACAGCTGCTCTGGGCAAAACATTGTCCTGACTGGAGGGTCAGGACCCAGCCAAAGCCTTCTCTGGATTTTCCACTGTTGGTGGGAGGTGAAAGCTTGAGGAGAAGAAAAGAACAGGGGCTCTTGGAACAATTTGCCTTTTCTGGTCCTCCAAGGCCTGCCCTGCCTGGCTGCTTTGGCTGCCCAGCCTGGCACAGCTGCTCAGGGCAGCACTGGGTCCCCATCCCAGGAGGGGTTTCACAGCCGTGTGGATGTGGCACTTGGGCACGGGGGTCAGTGCTGGCCTTGGCAGTGCTGGGGGAGCTGTGAGCTCCTTGTGCCACCCAGCCATGCTGGGATGGCTGCCAGGGCACTGACCCCCCCTCCCACATCCTGGCAGGACAGGATGGACTCGGGCCTGTGCTCCTGCCTTGTGTCCTTGGGGTGGCAGGTCCAGCCCCCTCCAGCCACCCACAGCCTGTGGGGCTGCTCCAAAGGGCACCGAGCCGTGTCCAGCAAAACCTGAACTGGGCAGGTGTGGGGACAGAGCCGTGGTCAGCTGAGATCCCATGGGAAAGATCAACCCCCTCCATGGCTTCCCATGAGGCCCTGGCACAGGGTGCCCAGAGCAGCTGGGGCTGCCCCTTGATCCTTGGAAGTGTCCCAGGCCAGGCTGGATGGGGCTTGGAGCAGCCTGGGACAGTGGGAGGTGTCCCTGTCCATGGCAGGGATGGAAGTGCTTTAAGGTCCCTTCCAACCCAAACAATTCCATGATTCCATGGTGGCCACGCCCTCAAAAGGAAGGGAACTGCAAACTCCAGAGCAGGGGATTGCTCAGGACACTGTGGGGCTGTTGTGGAGCTCCTCAACTGTCCCAGATTCCCAGCAGGACAGAGGGAAGCAGCTCGGCCCTGCTCAGAGGGGTGTCCAGGTCCCATGTGTGGAATGGGAGCGGACGAAGCGATGGCGCGTCCCAACACTGTCCTGTTCCTGTGTCCAGATTTGATGAACCTGGAGGAAACTGGGAAAAAAGTCAGCCTGGGCCATGTGATCAGCCGAAATCTGGTTAAATTTGAAATAGCTGTAAATTTTCCTTTTCTGAGAAATCACCCCCAGCTCCCAGCCACTCCTCATGTTGTGCTCCCTACTTTTGTTTTCCATGTGTTCCCACTGCCTCCTGACACCATTTCCCGGCAAACCTGTGCAGAGGTGGCTCCAGCCCCAGACTGGAACTCCAGAGACCTTTCCCAATACTGCAAACAGCCCTGGGATCCTTGACCCCTGGAAGCTGTGGGCAGAAGACAAACATTGCCTGGATTTATCTGCAGGTGCCCAGGGTGCCTCTGCCAGCCCCGGTTTCCTCACTGGATGGGACACAGAGATCCCATTTCAGAGCCTGCAGCAGATCAGACACAGATCCAGAGCGATCCAAGACCCGCAGGAGGAGGCTGTGGCTGTTCCAAACATCCACATCCAGCTGGAGACATGATGTCTCCAGCCCTTCCCATCCTCTTCACCATCCTGCTTCTCTCAGCCGGGGCCTCTGCAGCACCGTAAGTCCCCTCTGTGTCCATCTGTTCCTGCTGGGGCGGCTTTAACCTCGGCTCCCTTGCAATTTCTGGTGGGATTCAATTCCTCCTGTGCCTGCTGGCATGGTTTAGGCTCAGCCTCTTGGCAGTTCCTGGTGGGACTCAATCCCTCCCATGCCCTGCTTGCTGCCCAGGGTGGGCACACTCAGGCTGAGGGTTCTCCCTGCCCAGGGGCACTGAGGACACGGCCCTGGTGCCTCTGGTGCCTCTGAGGAGCTGTTGTGCCCTCACCTGCAGAGCTGAGCTGAGGAGCCAAGGGCAGCCCAGAAGCAGGGAGGGGAGGCTGGGGAGGTTCCTGTGCTGCCAGGGGCTTTTCCAGGTCTCTGTGGGTCCGTGCTGGCTGTGCCTCACCCCCAGGGCTCTCCTTGTCCCTGCCAGGAGTTATGTGCTGGTGTCCCCGGCCGTGCTGTACCACCCTCACCCTGCCACGCTCTGGCTGCACCTCGGTGACCTCCAGGGGCCCGTCCAGGTCCATGTCCATCTGCAGAGGGACAGCGGGACCCTGGCCACCACCCTGCTGAGGAGAGAGGTCCTGGAGCCTCATCTGCACCTGAACGTCACCTTCCCTGTGAGCGTCACCCCAATGTCACCCCAAACCAGCTGGGAGCAGGGAGGGGGCCCTGGATGGTCTCCAGGCTGTGTCCATCAGCTCCACAGAGGACTGGGAACTTCCCCATCTTGTGGCAGTCTCATTCCTCACGCTGACAGCTGAACTCAGCCGCTTATCCCGTGGCTGGAATGATCCTGTTTGCAGACCTGCAGGGTGCTGGAAGGATGTTTCTTCCCAGCCCCTGGCTCGGGGAAGGTGTTCCTGGGGGTGAGGAGTGCTCTGGGTCACAGGAGGGAGCCTGGGCACTGTCCTTGCCCTCACCCCCAGCCCGCTGTTCCCCCTGCAGGCTCCTGCCCCTGCCAGAGGGAAGGAGGAAATCGTGGCCCTGCACGTCTCAATCCAAGGAGATTCTCTGAATGTCTCCGAGTCGAAGAAGGTGATGCTGAGAGCTCTGAGCCCCGGGATCTTCATCCAGACGGACAAGGCTGTTTACAAGCCTGGGCAGGAAGGTGAGGGGGGCAGGAGGGAACACTCTGCCCTGGTGGGGGAGAGGAGTGAGGAGGCCCAGCCTTGCTCCTGCACTGCCTGGAAATGGGAAGGATTATCCTGGGATATCCTGGAATGCCCAGCACGGGCGAAGGGCAATGACAGGACTCACTGGAGGTGCTGCTTGAGGGGCAGTGCAGGGCTCAGGGTGGATTTCCATCCACTTTCCACGGGGAATTCCACTCCCTTCAGATGAAGCCACTCCTCCGTTTCCTTTCCCAGTGAAGTTCCGAGTTGTCTCTTTGGATAAAGACCTGACCCCCAGCAACCAGAAGGTGAGAGCAGGGCTGGGGCATGGAGAGGTGACCCGGGCTCCCTGCAGTGTCCCAGCCAGCCGTGGGAGAGGTGTGGGAGTCACCTTTCCCCATGGGAATGCTGCCCTGGCCAGCCCTGCCCGGGGAGCTGCCCCCGGGGGCAGGGATGCCCTGTGCTGCTCAGGGATGCAGCAGGAGCAGGACACAGAAAGCAGAGGGCACGTGTGACACGGGAATGTGCCCACACCAGCTCCCAGTGAGGGATGCAGCCCTGGTGAGTGGGAAGTGAGGAATGTGCTGACATCCATCAAGGCATCAGACACCAGGAATTCTGGCAGGCTCAGCCTCTGGCACCCCTGAGCAATCACTGGGGTCCCTGGAAGTGCAGGATGTTCCCAGATTAAAGGGGTTCTGGACCCTTCCTAAGGCACTGGGAGGTGCCACCTCTCTGTGCCATGCTGGCAGTGCCCTCCGCCCATCCCTGCCAGAGCCAGGCTCAAAATCCATCCCAAAGCATCTTGAGGGCTGGGAAGTTCACAGCATCCCACAGAAAACCCTCCCTCTACCCCATCCGTGGCTGTGCCCACCCTGGTGAGACCCCAAGGAATGGAATTGCTCTTCTGACCATCCTCTCTTTGCCTTCCAGCTGCCCCTGGTGTTTCTGAAGGTCAGTTCGGCACAGCCAGGGCAGGGGGTGGGCCCGGAGGGCCGGGAGAGGGGACACAGGACACAGCCAGGGGCGCTGATCCCGTGTGTCCTGTGCAGGATCCCAGCGGGAATCGCATCGCGCAGTGGCGGGAGGTGACCCCTCGGCAGGGAATCGTGGATTTGTCCCTCCCGCTGGCCTCGGAGCCGGCCCTGGGCACCTACACCATCAGCGTGGAGGGGAAAAGCCACTCCTTTAGCGTGGAGGAATATGGTACACAGGGACTGGGAAGTGGTATCCCATGGACAGCAGGTCCTGACCCCCTCCAGCCACCCAGGAGGTGTTGTCACTGTCCTGGGAGTGACCACCCTCTGTCCTTGTGCCTGTCCACCAGTGCTGCCCAAGTTTGAGGTGACCATTCATGTCCCCACGCTGTGGGAGAAGGACGAGAAGTTCCCAGTGGGGATTTGTGGGCGGTGAGCTGGGAACAGGGAACAGGGGGGGATGAGGGGATGCAGCAGGGCCCCCCCAGCACAGTCTCCCCACTGTCCCCACACAGCTACACCTACGGGAAGCCTGTCCAGGGGAAGGTCCAGGCTGGCTTGTGCCTCAGCCAGAGGTTCCGGTATCACCAGAGGAAGAAGAGCTGCACCCAGGTTACTGGGCAGGTGAGTGTGGCTGGGACCAGGGGTGTCACTGGGACATTCCCTTCCTGGGAACGCTGCTGACCGGGTTGATCTTCCCTCCAGACGGAGAAGAACGGCTGCTTCTCCACAGAGGTTCCATTGGCTGCCTTCGACGAGACCATCCCAGGGTTGAGGAAGGAACTTGAAGTTGAGGCATTGCTGGTGGAGGATGGGACAGGTGGGGATGGGGGTGTGGCCATCCCTGCGTGCTCCCAAGGGATTGGTCTTCTCCAGGAACACCCAAAAGCACTGCTGGGATTTAGGGGTGCACATGCAGGGATGGGGTTTGGGTGGGGGTGTGAGTCAGGTCAGCCTGGCAAGACTTGGAATTCCAAGCAGAAGGAAAACACCTTTCCAAGATCCAGCAGCTCTGCCAGCGCTGGGAGCAGAGTCCTGGCAGTGCAGAGTGCTTGGGTTCCCCCAGGCTGGTGGAACTCATCCCTCACTTGCCACCTTGAGTGTCTGGCCTGGCTGGAGAGAAAGGAGAGCTGGGCTTGTCCCTGTGCCCAGCAGCCCCAGGGGGCCTCTCATGATGGTGAGGAGCCTTTTCTGAAGAGTCTGCCCCCAGCTGCACCTCGTCTTTAGGTCTGAAATATTCCACAGGATTCTGCTGCTCTTGTAGGAGATGCTAACTGTGCTGGGAGCTGCAGGAGGAAAGCCCAAATGTCCAGAGACCTTTTCTGTGTGGGGACAGGGGCACTGGCCGAGCTAAGCTGTGTCCCTGCAACACCCTGAGCTCCCCACTCTCACTCCACAGGGCTGGAGATGAAGAGCACCAAAAGCTGTGAGGTTTTACCTGAAGCAGTCACGGTCACCTTTGAGAACCCTGATCACGTCTACAAGCCTGGGCTCCCCTACACAGGGAAGGTAAGGGAGGCTCCCCTCTCCCTGCAGGGCTCACCCTGCTGCTCCCAGCCCTGGCTGAGCCCCAATCTGCACTACCTCCCCTTCCCTCCTGGCACAGATCCGGCTGCAGGGAGCCGACAGCTCTGGGCTGCCCCAGAGGCAGGTCCTGCTCTCGGTCAGGAACCAGGGAAAAGAGAAGACACAAAGCTTCCTGACAGACAGCTCAGGGAGAGCCTCCTTCCAGCTGGATGCCTCTGGCTGGAGTGACCATGTCTCCTTGAGGGTAAGGGCCCCACCCGTGCCCGGGTCCCAGAGCTGCTTCTCCAGTGGGGCCTGGAGCTGTGCCAGCCTCGGGGGCTGCTGGTGGATTCACCCCCTGATTCCCACCTCAGGCTCAACTCAACCGGACAGCCGAGAGCGGGGGGGAGGACTCAAGAGCTCCTGACCAAGATGCCTCTCTGACACTCATGCCCTACTCCTCGAAGAGCAGGAGCTTCCTGCACATCCGAGACCCTGAGGGGGAGCTGCCCTGCGGCCATTCCCAGCTGATCCATGTGGATTCCATCTTTGGAAAGGAGGCTTTAGGCAGTGAGCTGAAGAACCTGGATCTGGTTTTCATGGTTAGCCCTGGCCCAGGGAGGGAGGGCAGCAGGAATCAGGGTGGTTTTGTGGGAAGGACCACATCTCCCCATGGCAGTGTCCCCAGGGACAGGACAATGAGCAACCTGTCCTGGAGAGACCAAGGGACCTGTCAGAGGGACCTGCTGCTGCTGTTTGGCCTGTGCCCCCATGGGAGATGTTGGGAGGCTGGAGACTGGGCATGGTCAAAAATCATCCCAGAACTCACACTGTGGGTCTGTCCTCCATCAAGGCACTTTGATTCCACACTCAGCATCCATTTTATTCTCACCCCCTCCCCTGCAGGTCCTGGCCAAGGGGACCATTACCAGCATCTTCAGGAAAGAGGTCGCTGCAGAGCCTGGTAGGTCCCATGGCACGGAGGGGCTGTGCAGGGCTCTGCTCCCTGTGCCTGCTCCTCACAGGACCATGGAATGCTTTGGGTTAGAAGGGGCTTCCAATCCCATCCCATTCCACGCCCCTGCCCTGCCTAGGGGCACCTTGCAGTCTCCCAGGATGCTCCAAGCTCTGTCCAACCTGGCCTTGGACACTTCCAGGGCTGGAGCAGCCACAGTTTCCCTGGGTAACATCTCCCCCCTTTCCATGGCCCAGGACAGAGGGTCTCCCTCTCCCTGGAGCTGCCCATCGGGCTGGAGCTGGCGCCCATGGCCAAGCTTCTGGTCTACGTGGTGCTGCCCAACGGTGAGATGGTGGCTGACTCCACTGAGCTCTACGTGGCCAAGTGCTTCCCCAACCAGGTGAGAGGAGTTGGGTTGTCCATAGGTGCTTGCCTTGGGATCCATCCTGCTCCAGGTGCATCGCAGTGTCTCAGTCTCTCAACCCATTCCCTGATCCCCAAACCCTGTGAGGAGAGCCCTCCCTACCTGTGGCTCGGTCCTGCCCCTCCACAGGAGGTGACTGCCCTCTGCCCCTGTCCCCTGATGTCCCTGTGCAGGTGAAGATGGCGTTTTCAGAGGCCAGGGCCCTGCCTGGGGCAGCGCTGAGGCTGCAGCTGGGGGCTGCCCCGGGCTCCCTGTGCGCTGTCCGAGCTGTGGATCGCAGTGTGCTGCTCCTGAAGCCTGAGGCTGAGCTCAACGCTGAGGCTGTGAGTGCTGGCCCTGCCTCGGGTCCCCCTGCAGCCCCAGGAGCAGCCTGGGCTGGGGTGACATTGGCTTAAGTGTCCCTCACATGAACCCAGTGCTGTGGTGGCTCCCGGGCAGAGCCCTGTGCTCCAAAAATTAGGTTTCTGCACTTCTTTATTCCCAGGTCTACAAAGCACTGCCTGAGTTCAACTACCCCCACAGCATCCAGGATGAACCATTGTGTGACTTTTACTGGTGGGACTCCAAGATGGAAACCTCCAGGTTATTCCAGGTGAATACCCACCTGCACCTCCCAGTTCCTCCCCATCCAGGAGCCACCCGTGCTCCTCCCAAGTGCTGGGAAAGCCACACCCGTGGCAAAGGACTTTCCTGCCAAACCCAGGCTTCTTCTCCACTTGTTTTCTGTAGCCCTGGGATTGCTCACAGCTGGAATGGGGATATTCCTCCTGCTGGCTGTGGGAGGTGGACAACCTCTGCGTTTTCACAGGATGCAGCACTGAAGCTCTTCACCAGTGCCAAGACCAGGGAGGATTGCCCACCCAGGCTCCCCATCGTTGGAATGCCGGGTCCTGGAGGTGAGCACAGCCCTTGTGCTGGAAAGAGCAAAGAGCTGGTGGCCAGTGCTGGCTGCCGTGTCCTCAGGGGGCTTGGAGCCATCCAGGAAATACCCTCAGCATCAAAGAGGATGGAAAAGGATTTTGGTCACCCTTGTGCTGCCTGCAGGTGAGGTCCAGCTGAGACCTGAGATCCCCAAGTTCTGTTCTGCCTTTTCCAGGAGTGATGCCAGCACCCCGTTTTGCGTTGGAAGACTTGGTAGTGTTCAGCTCAGGCACCGCAAACATTGGGGATGGGGAAAAGGCCGCAGCACCCCGAACGTATTTCCCAGAGACGTGGCTGTGGGACCTGGTCCCTGTGGGGTGAGAGAGGACAGTTCCTAAGGGAAGGGAGTTGGGGACCACAGGACTCCTCCTCCCTGTGGGATGGCAGCAGCAGTGTCACAGCGGTGACACTCAGCCAGTGCCACCAGCTGTGGTGGGGTGGCCTCACGATGTTCTCCACGCTGCAGGGAGGGCGGCTCTGCTGAGGTGACGGTGACAGTGCCCGATGCCATCACAGAGTGGGAGGCTGGGATGTTCTGCATGGCCCCACAGGGCCTGGGGCTGGCCCCTGCTGTCACCCTCACGGCCTTCCAGCCGTTCTTTGCGGAGCTGGCGCTGCCCTACGCCGTGGTGCGCCACGAGACCTTCACCCTCAGGGCCACCGTCTTCAACTACCTGCGCCAGTGCCTGAGGGTGAGTGGGGACGGGCAGGGGGCCCTGGGGTGTGGCAGGGGCTGATGGAACTGTGGCCATACTCTGGCAGGTTCAGGTGAGGCCGGCTCTGGGGTCTGATGGAGCCATGGCCGTGCCCTGCAGGTTCAGGTGACGCTGGCAGAGTCAGTGGAGCTGGAGGTGTCACCAGGTGCAGGGGACACCTACAGGGGCTGTGTCTGTGCAGACGAAGCCAGGACCTTCCAGTGGGGCGTGCGAGCCACCAGCCTGGGTACAGAGCTGCCACCACCCCACCCTGCTGCCCAGAGACCCCCTCAGGGGGTGGGGTAGGGTGGGCAGGGAAGGCAGGAACCCCACGGCACCCGGGGAGTTCTCCCTTGCTCCACTCCCACCCTTCCTGGGTACCCCCAGCCCAATCCAGCCAGCCCCACCCCAAGCCCAGGGGGCTGTGCTCAGGTTTGGGGGTTCCCTGGGGACTGAGGGCCATATTTGCACCTGCAGGGGAGGTGAACATCACCGTGAGCACTGAGGCCCTCAGCTCCACAGAGCCCTGTGGCAACGAGCTGCCCCTGGTGCCGGCCCAGGGCCACGTGGACACCGTGATAAAGCCCCTGCTGGTGCAGGTCAGAGGGTTGTGAAGGAGGAAAATGGGATGGATTTGGGAGCAGGGTGAAAACAGCCCTTGGGGGGCAGTGGGAGAGCACCCAGACATGAAGCCAGGGGTGACCCAGGGGACAGGGGGACAGGCAGGTCCCTCCTCCTGACTGACTCTGGTGCTGCTTCCTCACAGCCTGGGGGGATCCTGGTGGAGAAGGCTCACAGCTCCCTGCTCTGCCAGGAAGGTAGGACTGGCCAGGGGGACAGGCACTGCTGTGGGATGTGGGCCAGGGCTGTTTGGCCATTGGTCACAAGGGCCACCAGCCCAGAGGAGCCAAGGGCCAGGGTGCCAGAGCAGGAACAGGGTGGGTGGGGCTGTCACAGGACCCACTGGGAAGAGATGGGCATTCCCACTGTCATGGCCCTCTGTCCCCACAGGTGCTGAAGAAGTCTCCTTGGAGATTCCTGCAAACATCCTGGAGAGCTCCCAGAGAGCCCACATCACCGTGATGGGTAAGGCCTGAGGACCACAAGGGACAGCCTGGGTGCAGAGGTCCCCAGGCTCAGCAGGACGTTGGACCACCTGGAGCTGACATGGGACACGGGTGCTGGTGGCAGGGGCACAGCTGATGGTGTGTCCCCCTGGGTCAGGTGACATCCTGGGCAATGCCCTGCAGAACCTGGACAGTCTCCTGGCCATGCCCTACGGCTGTGGGGAGCAGAACATGGTTCGCTTTGCCCCCAACATCTACATCCAGCAGTACCTGGAGAAAACCGGGCAGCTGCTGCCGGACATCCGTGCCAAGGCACAGGGGTTCCTGCAGAGCGGTCAGTGGGACCCTGACACCCCACCTGGGAGGGACATCACTGTCCCCCAGCCCCCTCCCCACTCACCTGGCTCCCCTGGGGTGCCCTTGGCACAGACACAACGCTCCATCCTCATATCCCTGTGTCCCCTCACAGGGTACCAGCGGGAGCTGCTGTACAAACACGGCGACGGCTCCTACAGCGCCTTTGGGAAGAGCGATCGCAAGGGCAATACCTGGTGAGGGCTCTGCAGCTGCATCCAGGGCTCCTCCTGCCACCGGGGAGCCCCAGTGCTGACCCTCAGCCCTCCCATGTGTCCCTGGCTCCAGGCTGACGGCGTTTGTCCTCAAGTCCTTCGGGCATGCCCGGGCCTACGTGGCCATCGAGGAGCGGCACATCACGGACGCGCTGCGGTGGCTGCAGCAGCACCAGAGGAAGAGTGGCTGCTTCCGCAGCGTGGGCAGACTCTTCAACAACGCCCTGCAGGTGGGGCAGGGGCTGGGGTGGGGACCCTGAGGATGGTCTGGGCAGTGGGGGTGTCCCTGTGCTAGTGTCACAGCCCAGCTGGATCAGTGTCCCGCTGTCCCCTTGCAGGGCGGTGTCTCGGACGAGCTCTCACTCTCGGCTTATGTGACGGCAGCAATGCTGGAACTGGGGCTGCCCACGCTGGTGAGGATGGACCCTTCTTTCCCACAGGGACTGGTGGGGTGGGGACAGCTGCTGGGACAGGGGATTGGCCATTCCAGGCCACCTCGCAGCCCAAACAGGGCACAGTTGGCCACACTGGGCAGCACTGGGGTCTCTGAGCGAGTCCCATGCTCTGGGCTGGCTCCTGACTGCACTACCACGCCAGGAGCCGACGGTGAGCTCAGCCCTGAAGTGCCTGGAGGCTTCTCCCACGGACAACCCCTACACACAAGCCCTGCTCGCCTACGTGTTCGGGCTGGCGGGGCTGCGGGAGCAGCAGCAGGTGCAGCTGCAGCACCTGGCCCAGCACAGCGTCAGCACAGGTACAGCCCAGGCAGGGGCACCACGGGCAGTGCCAGCTCTGAGTGGGCAGGTACAGCCCAGGCAGGGGCACCATGGGCAGTGCCAGCTCTGGGAGACCCCAGCCCAGCCAGCAGCAGGGGCTGAGCTGCCGTCCCTTCTCCCCCAGAGGGGCAGCTCTACTGGCAGAGGAAGGGGCAGGCTCAGAAGGCCTTGGAGCCGTCCTGGGCCGCGGCTGCGCCGGCCGAGGTGGAGATGACAGCCTATGTCCTGCTGGCCTACCTGTCCCAGCCCTCCGTGTCCCCTGCTGACCTGGGGACAGCATCCCAGATCGTCCGCTGGCTCTGCAAGCAGCAGAACCCCTACGGGGGCTTTGCCTCCACACAGGTGCTGGCCCTGGCCCCAGGGGCTGCTCCAAGCTGGCCCCTCCTGGGAGCTGCACTCAGGGGTGACCCTGGCGCTGTCCCCGTGCACAGGACACGGTGGTGGCCCTGCAGGCCCTGGCCAAATACGCCACCCTGACCCATGGCAGCAACGGGGACTTCACGGTGACGGTGACATCGCCCACGGGGATGGTGCAGGACTTTGTGCTGGACAGCAGCAACCGGCTGGTGCTGCAGCGGGCGGCGCTGCCCGAGCTGCCGGGCACCTACAGGCTGCGAGCCCGCGGGCAGGGCTGTGCCCTGGCACAGGTGGGTACAGCCTGGGCTCCCTGGCCCTGGCCCTGTCCCTGTCCCCTCGCTGGCCTCACCCCGTGCTGTCCCCCAGGTGACCCTGCGCTACAATGTGCCCCCTCCTCCCAGCACGGGGGCGTTTGAGCTGCGGGTGGAGACAGAGCCGCTACCTGGCACACAGAACCCCCAGTTCCTGCTCCGCCTCTGGGCACGGTAGGGACTGGGGCTCTCCCGGGTTTGGAGAGGACAGGGAGAGAGGGAATCCCCAAGCCCACCCCGGGGCTCTGCCCTTGCAGGTACAGTGGGGACCGTCCTGTCACCAACATGGTTGTCATCGAGGCCAAGCTGCCATCGGGCTACAGCCCAGACAAGAAATCCGTGGTGGAGGTGAGGAGCCCCCCACCCCTCTCTGGGATACCAGAGGTTGCGATATCCCCTGGGGGCTTTGGGACACGGAGGGACACCTGCTTGGGGTGCTGGGCACCCATGGAGCAGCTGTGGCCCTTCCTGAGCTGTGTTCCTGCAGCTGAAGAGGCAGAACCTGGTGAAGAAGGTGGAGGTGCAGCCTGACCAGGTGACCATTTACCTGGAGCAGGTGAGATGGGGACAGCAGCAGCCCTGGGACGTTGGGGGTTTCCCCGTGGTGGGTGGCTGCACCTCTCCCCTGGGCTGTCTCCACAGCTGAGCAAGGAGGAGGAGACCTTTTCCTTCCGAGCCCAGCAGGATTTCCTGGTGAGCAACCTCCAGCCAGCCACCGTGTCCCTGTATGACTACTACGAGACAGGTGAGGCCTGCAGGGCTGTGTCCCCTGGCCCTGCTGCCACCCCTGCAGCCCCAGGGGTCAGTGGGCTCTGGCTGAGCTCCCAGCTCCTGCTGATGAGCTTTGGCTCGTTAAGGGAGCAGCTCCTCCCAGGCCCATGGTCACCACCTCTCCCACTGCAGGTGACCGTGTGGATGTGGCCTACACTGCACCCCCCAGCTCAGGTAGGGGCTGAGCCTGCCAGGCCAGGGGTCACCCCACACTCGGGACCCTGATGGGGACACAGCCACCATGAAGGGCCAAGCTGGGCTGTGCTGGGCAGGGAGGGGGGGGCAGAGGAGCCCATCCCTGAGTCCTGCCCTGATTGTTGGGGATTTGCTGGCCAGAGCTTGGGGGCACAGGTCAGGGAGGGCCCAGGTGTCCAGGCTGGGGGTGCAGGGGGTGCTGTGCCTCTTTGAGGGGGATCAGTCCCCATCAGCCCTGGCCTTCCTCCAGCGACCCCCTGGAGCTCCACACGGGGTTTGGGGTCACACTGAGCTCCAAGGGATGGGGCTCAACCAGAGGGTCAGGGGTAAGCCAGGGTGGTGCTGGGGGTTGTGGGGACTCTCCTCTCACAGCACCCCTATATTCCATCTTGAAGAGGAGAAGGAAAACGTCTAACTCAGCCTGGAGCCTGGCAGCCCTCCCTGCCCTGCCCCAGCTCCTGTGGACAGCAAGGACAGGGATGGCTGAGGGTCTCTGCTCATGGCCATGGTCCTGACCCTCCACGGGGGCAGCAGGTGGCCCAGAGACCCTCCCAGCACCACTGGCCCCCAGCAGGGCCCCTCTGCAGGAGCCATAGCTGGGTCTGGATCTGCAGCCAAGGGGCTCCTGCAGGCCCAAGGACACATATGGCTTCTCGAGCTCTGCCACTCGATGGACTTGGCTGAGCAGCCACAGTGGGAACTTCACAGGGACACCCCTGGGCCACCTCCTGCCACCCCTGCATGGACACTCTGAGGTGCCACCTCAGCCCTCTCCCCAGCACTGACACAGTGCCAGTGTCACCACGAGGGACTTGGGGACACTCTGAACTCCCAGCACAAACCAGACAGGTGCCTGCTGGAGAGAAGCTAGGGCCTGCCCTGGGTCTAAATAAAGCCATAGTCAATCACTTCTTTACTCTTGGTTGTACTTTTCCATGAGGGTCCCACCCTGGAAAAGGTGGGGACAGAGGGGACAGGGTGGCTGCTGTGGCCTGGGGCAGGAGGTGAAGGGCAGGAGAGTCAATCCCTGTCAGACAAAGCCGGGTGAGTGGAGCGGGGAGGGCTCCCGAGGCAGGAGCAGGTGCACAGAACACACCCAGCAGTGCCCTCTCTGTCACATGGCACAAGGGGATGTGGCAGTGCCAGCATGGGTCCCTCACCTCACCCAGGCACATGACACAGCCCTGGGCAGCCTCAGACTGGCCTTAAACTCTGCTGTCCCTGAGCTCTGGGCAGAGACACCACTCTTCTGCCACCTCAGTCACCAATCTGGCCCAGGGATGTCCCCCAGAGCCACCCGCACCCTGGGGACAGCTGGGGCTGCTGTGGAGGCTCCTGTGATCTCCCAGGGGAGTCACCCAGCACAGCCAGCCTGGTGACACCTGGAGCTGTGGCCAGGGGCTGTGGCCGCAGGGCTGGGGCCAAATGACCCCTCCATGCCCCAGGGGAGGGCACAAGGCACTGTCACAGCAAGGCACAGACTAAGCAAGGTGTGGCCAAGCCCCAGCCCTGTCCCCAGGGCTCCTGAGGTGGCAGTGGGGCACAGGAGCCAGCCCTGTGCCCTGAGCTGAGTCTCTTGCTGGGGATGGAGCCACTCCCACCTCACTTGTGGCGCTTTTTCTTCTGCTCTTTGCGCTTCTGAGCCCTCACGTCCTTCTTGAGCCGGCTGTCGACCACCTTGAACTGGCCCTTGACGCCAGGGGGACGCCGCACCCGGGGTCCCACGCCCTTCTTGGCCACCAGGTAGGTGACCTGGCGCTTCTCCTTGGCCAGCCCGGCCTTCTTGTAGATGCTGCAGGAGAAGGACAAAGATCAGAGTGAGTCTGACTGGGACAAAAACCAAACCCAGTGTTGGGACATCGGGTCCCATCCCTCTGGCTCTGCCACCCCTCCATCAGCCTGGCTGGGGACACAGAGCTGCCCCAGTGGCTGCATGGACACGGCTCCACCAGCCAGACCAGCCACAAAGGGAGGAGCTGGATTCTGGCTTGGCCACTCACCGGCGCAGCTGGGCCACCTTCTCCCGCTCTGAAATGTCCACAGTGCTCACCACAGCCTCGGCCTTCTTCTTCATCTGCTCCAGCTTCTTCAGCATCTGGGGGGCAGCCACGGTCAGAGGAGAGACAGAGGGTCAGAGGAGGGACAGAGGGTCAGAGGAGAGACAGAGGGTCAGAGGAGGGACAGAGGGTCAGAGGAGGGACAGAGGGTCAGAGGAGGGACAGAGGGTCAGAGGAGGGACAGGGGCATTGGAGGAGGAGCAGGGTGTCAGGAAAACACAGGGAATCAGAATCGGGGCAGGGTCAGTGGAGGATGGACAGGGGGGTCAGAGGGAGGACTGAGGCCCTGGGAGAGGAGTCAGGGCACCCCTGGGGCCCACCCCCACTCACCCTCCGCTTCTTGCGGGCCTTGGCCTCCGCCACCTTCTTGATGGGGCGGGCGTTGATCTCCTTCCAGCGCTGCCGATAGGCCTCGACCGTCTGCTTATCCACGGGCAGCTGCCGGCGCCGGTGCTGCCGCTCCTCCTCCGTGAACCACTCGGGCAGCTCCCCCTCCTCCTCGTTGTAGGAGTACCTGGAGGGGCCCAGGTGAGCTGTGAGCAGGACACAGGGGCCCCACTTCCCCTGTCCCTGCTGGGGAACAATCCCTGCAGCCCCCAGCCCGGTACCTGTTGAAGGAGTCATCGATGAGGTCCCGCCGGGCCTTTTTGGAGGAGACAATGACAGAGCCAAGGGCCAGGCCCTCTGCATCCAGGACTCTTTTCACTGTGGGACATGGAAAGCTTGGCCTGGCTGTAGCCCAAGAGCCAGGGAGCAGCCCTGGGGAGCACAGTCTGTCCCTGCCCCCACCTCCTGTCCCTCCCCAGGCCCCCCCACTCACCTGGCTTCTCAATGGGCACCACCTCGAACCCACAGGGCTCAACACGGCCCCGCTTCTTCCCCACCGGTGCCAGTGGCCTGTGGAGAGGAGTGGCCAGGGCTGGGGTCCCTCAGCTCTCCACTACTGTGGAGCTCGGGAGGACACCCAGACCCCCCTCAGCCCTCACCTCTCATCTTCACTGCTGCTGTCATCGTCACTGCTCTGCTCCTCCTGAGCTTCACTGGCAGCGGGAGCTGTGGCTGCTGCAGGGCTGGGCTCGGCTGGAGCCTCCTCCTGGGCCACCTCCTTCTTCTTCTTCTGCCCTTTCTTTGTTGTTTTGTCTGGCAATGGGAAGCACTGGGTGGGACAGAGCCAAGGCAGGCCCTGCTACAGACACTCCTCTAGAGATCCTGCTCATTAACACTGCACTAATGACAGCTCGTTAGCGACACACACTGGGAGCAGCCTCTGGTCCAGCAGGAGGGGCTCCTGCCCATGGCAAAGCTTGGAACTGGCTGCTCCTTAAAGCCATTCCATGCTGCTGCTCAGGGCAGAGCCCCATTGTGGCTGGAGCCAGTGCCCCACACTGGGCTGTGGGACTGTCCCTCCGTGTCCCCTCACCTCTCTGAGCCTCACGCTGCCTCTCAGCCAACATCTGAGCCTGCCCCAGCTCCAGCTCCTCGTCCGCATCATCCTCAATGCCAGCGAAGGCGTCCTGGGATGGGAACAGTGGGGTCAGCCCAGGGCAGGCCTGGGGAGGGGGTCAGCCCCAGGGAGAGGGGTCAGTCCCAGGAAGGGGGGGTCAGCCCCAGGGAGAGGGATCAGCCCAAGGAAGGGGTCAGCCCCAGGGAGGGGGGATCAGCCCCAGGGAGAGGGGTCAGCCCCAGGGAGGGGGTCAGCCCCGGGCAGGCCAGGGCAGGTGCTGGGGCCGAGGCTGCTCCATCATTGCTGCCCCACAAGAGGGACTCACCTTCCCAAACCACAGGCTGGTCTGTCGCTCTTCCAGCACTGACTTCTCCTCCAGGGGCACCAGCAGGGGATTCTCCACTTCCTGCCCTTCCTCCTCCTCTTCCTTCTGCTTGAACTTCGGCCTGTGACACGGAGCAGCAGGATCAGTGTCCCCAGCCCTAGCTGGCTCCTGGAGCTGCTTCCAGGGCAGCCCCTGTCCCTGGAGGCCTCTCCCCTCTCACCTCTTCCCAGCCCGCTCCCGTTCCAGCTTCCGCTGCCGGGCCTCAATCTCCAGCAGCTCCTCTGGGTCCAGGTCGCTGGCCAGGGACACATCATCCTCTTCGTCATGATCCGACAGGTAAATGTCATCGTCAGCAGGGCCCATCTCCAGCAGGGCATCAGCCGAGGCCATGTCCCCCCGGGACAGCTCATCCAGCAGCTGCAGCACAGGGTGGAGTCACACAAGTGACAGAGGTGACATGAGTCACCTGTCCCAGCCCGGTGTCCCCGGGAGCTCCCCCACCCACCGGGGTCCTGTGGATGCTGCGCAGGGAGAACATGCTGGTGTCACCATCGTCAGCAATGGACACTCCAGGAAGGTCCATCTTCAGCTCCACACGCTCCCGCTGCTTCCGCTGCTCCTTCAGGATCTTCTTCTTCTTCCTGGGGGAGGCAAAGGAGTGTGGCCACAGTGTCCCCATCCCACACAAACACCCCAGAGGCTCAGCCCCTGTCACAGCACTGCCAACCTCCTGTGAGGGGCTCCCAGTGCTGGAACAGCCTGGAACAGCTGCTTCAGCTGCTTAGAGGAGCCCAAGGACCCCAAACCCACAAATCCCCCCCAGCAGAGGAACAGGCTGACACTGCCACTCTCTGTCTCCATGGCTGCAGCCCCATCTCTCCTCCTCTTTCTACCTCTTCAGCTCTGCCAGCTCCTCAGCCTTCATCTCTGCCAAGGCCAGCTCCACCTCCTCTTGTTCCTTCGCCTCAGCAGCCGCAGCTTTTGCCTCCATCTTCTCCATCTTTTCCTCCTCCTTGCCGTCCTCCTCCTCTCCAGAGCTCAGGCTGCCAAAAGGAAGGAGCTCAGAGGAGCTGTGCTGAGGGCAGCCCATGTCAGCCTGGGGACAGCCCCGCTCCCCAGTCCTACTTGATATCCAGCTCCTTCGCCTGCTCCTTCAGCTTCTTGGCCAGGAACCGCCGCAGCTTTGTCCTCCAGTTCAGCAGGGCCCTGGGTGGGGTGGCAGCTGTTAGGGACAGCCAGCAGGCCCAGCTGGGGGGTGTGGCTGTCCCCCAGGCCCAGCTGGGGCTGTCCCAGTGTCCCCCAGCACCTGAGCTCCTTGCGGCCCAGCACTCGGATGTCCCTGCAGCACTGGCGCAGCTCCTCCGTGGTGGAGCTGTGATTCTCCAGCTCCCCATCCCCCAGTGTGATCTGGCACAGGAAAAAGGATTTAAATCCCAGCCTCTCCTCCACGGGACAGGGACAGGGAGTCCTTGCAGGCACAGACCTCATTGGCCTTGGAGAGGAAATCCACGGGGTTGGGAGCCTTGAGGAAGTCCATGAGGGTGAAGCGGTGGTACAGGGTGGTGTCACCTTCAGCGTAGCCTTCGGCCTGGGGGGACAAGGGGCTGTGGCAGCCAAGGCAGAGGGGAAACAGGCAGACCCCACCAGCCCTGAAGGGTGTCTCGCTGCAGTGGCTGCCTAAATGTGTCTGTGGGTTTTACTTGAGAACTTTAAAAATTGTTTGCAACTCAGCCTGAGCTAGGACAAATCACCATCCCCAGCCCAGCAGCAGCTCCCAGTCCCACCTCAGACACAAGAGCTGACAATGACAGGTTTGTGTCAGCTCTGTGCTCAGCTGGGGCCGCCTGACACAGATTTACTGTCCTAGAGCCACCTCAGAGAGACACAAACCCTGTGCCCAACCCATGTAGGGTCTAACTGACCCAGCCCCAGCCTCACTATCCCCACTTCAGCACTGCAGCCACTTTAGGGCTCCAAACCTCCCCCAAACTGGCTCTTCCAACAATTCCCATCCCAGAATCTTCCATTTTCCTGAACAATTTTAATTAATACAACCTCTTCAGGCCCAGTCCCATCAGTGTCTGGCCTTGCTCGTACCTTGGGCTTCTTTTTGCTGACCAGCTCACTGACAGACTTGGTGGGAACCTCCACATCCTTGAAGGCATATTTGGGGTCAAAAAACTTGCTGTCAATTTTGTCTGGAGCCTGATAACCTGGGATGGAGCAATGAGAGCCATGACAGACATTCCTCTGGAACAGAGCAATCAGAATCAGCCACAATCAGAGCTACTTCTCTGTGGGAGAGGGCTCAGAGCCATTCTACCATCTCAGGAGGAATCAAAACCACCAAAACCATTCCTCCTGGGATGAAAGAATCACAGACACAAAATTATTCCTCCCAGGAAAAAGGAATCAACACCTTTTCTCCTGGGATGGAGGAATCAGAACCATTCCTGCTGGGATGGAGGGATCAGAGCCACCAGCAGGTTTTCCCAGCCCCATCCCAGCTGCTCCAGGTCCCCCCAGGTGCTCACCCTGGCACACTACAAAGATCTCTGCAGACTCGTTGCGGGAGGCCTGGGGCTTGGTGGCTTGGACCTTCTGGAAGAACTGCTGGAAGATCCACAGCAGGGGCTGGTAATCCCGGGAACGGAAAACCTTGGTGATGAACCAGCCACCTTTGCACAGGAACTCACAGGCCAGCTTCAGGGCCATGAGGGTCAGGTTGGCTGCAGGAGAGAAGAGGGAGAGAGGGAATGAGCCTTCCCTGGGAGGGTGGGAAGGGGCTGGGATTGGTTTCTCAAAGAAGCTGTGGCTGTCCCATCCCCAAGGCCAGGTTGGGACAGTGGAAGGTGTCCCTGCCATGGCAGGGGCTGGCACTGGACTTTAAGGTCTCTCGCAGCCCAAACCACCCTGGAACTCTGTGAGAGCAGTGAGAGGTCCCTGTCCCCCGTGTCCCCACCCTGGGAGTAGGCGTCGTGCACCCAGCTGGCTCCCACGTTGGGTGCTCCATCGTTCAGCACCACGTCCACCTTCCACGTCTGCAGCTCCTTGCGCAGGGCCTGTGGGACAGTGACACCCATTTGTCCCTCAGCAGGGACCCCACCCCATCCCCTGTGACCCCCCTGCCACCACAGGGGACCTGCAGAGCCCCAGGCCAGCAGGTGACACCTGGGACAGTACCTGGCGACACTTCTCAGTGGTGATGTCCTCCTGCAGCGTCACCACGTTGGGAATGGGCTTGATGGGCACCAGATCCACCCCTGGTTGAAGAAAAACACCAAATTCCCTCAAAAGAGGCTCCAGCCCGTCCCAAGGGGCTTCCCCATCCACCCCCTCCTCCTCCCAGGATCCCGTTTGTGTGTCCCACCCAGGGACTGTCCCCAGCTCCACTCACCAATGATCAGGCTGGACACCGGCATGAATTTGGAAGCCACCTGAAGCCTGGGAAGAACAGAGAGGAGCAAAGCTGGAGCAGGATCCCAGGAGAGCTCTCAGCCTGGGATCGTGCTGCAGGGGCTGGGATGGAGGACAGGGACACAGCAGGGAACAGGACACGCCCAGGCCAGCTGCTGGCACTGTGGTGGCCTGTCCCCACTCACCAGCCGCCAGGGGCCGCACACAGGTCCAGCAGCGCCCGCGCCTTCTGCAGGAACTGGAACTTCCGATTGAGCTGGAGCAGCTTGAAGGAGGAGCGGGAGCGGAAGCCTGGGGGGAGCAGGGGGTGGTGACTGGGGGGAGCAGGGGGTGGTGACTGGGGGGAGCAGGAGGTGGTGACTGGGGGGAGCAGGGGGTGGTTACTGGGGGGACAGGGGGCGGTTACTGGGGGGAGCAGGGGGCGGTTACTGGGGGGAGCAGGGGGTGGTTACTGGGGGGACAGGGGGTGGTTACTGGGGGGAGCAGGGGGCGGTTACTGGGGGGAGCAGGGGGTGGTTACTGGGGGGACAGGGGGTGGTTACTGGGGGGAGCAGGGGGTGGTGACTGGGGGGAGCAGGGGGTGGTTACTGGAGGGACAGGCGGGGACCGTGGCCCCAGCCCCAGCGCCGGGCAGGGCCCTCACCCGTCTCCTTGGCCAGGTGGTAGAACTTGTCCCGCCGGCTCTTGCCCAGTTTGCTTTTCTTGCCCATGCTGGTGGCGCTGGGCCCCTCGGGGGGGCTGGGATGTGCTGTCAGCCAAGGACCTGCGGGGAGAAACACGAGTGAGGGGCGGCCCGGGGCCCCGCGGCTCTGCAGGGGAGCCCCGGCCTCCCTCCGTGTCCTCTCGGTGTCCCCTCCCGTGCTCCCCGTGTCTCTCCAGCTCTCCCTCGTTACCCCCCTCAGCCCCCCCGGTGCCCTCTCGGTGCCCGCTCCCAGCTCCGACACTGTCCCCACCCGCACCCACCGCCCCGAGCCGCGCCCGGCCCCGCCGCTCTGCCCTGCAGCCTCCGAACACCCGGGCTGGACACCCCCGGCCCTGACACCCCCGGCCCTGACACCCCCGGCCCTGACACCCCCGGCCCTGACACCCCCGGCCCTGACACCCCCGGGCTCCTTTCCCCAGCCCGAGCCGACTCCCCCGGGACACCGACACCACCCCGATCCAGACCCAGACCCCGATCCAGACCCTGACCCTGCCCCAGACCCTGACCCTGATCCCGATCCAGACCCTGACCCTGACCCAGACCCTGCTTCTGATCCCGATCCTGATAACGGTCCCGATCCCGATCCCAATCCCGATCCAGACCCAGACCCTGACCCTGCTCCCGGTCCCGATCCAGACCCTGACCCTGCTCCCGGTCCCGATCCCGATCCCAATCCCGGTCCCGATCCACACCCTGACCCTGCTCCCGGTCCCGGTCCCGATCCCAATCCCGGTCCCGATCCACACCCTGACCCTGCTCCCGGTCCCGATCCCGGTCCCGATCCCGATCCACACCCTGACCCTGCTCCCGGTCCCGGTCCCGATCCCAATCCCGGTCCCGATCCACACCCTGACCCTGCTCCCGGTCCCGATCCCAATCCCGGTCCCGATCCACACCCTGACCCTGCTCCCGGTCCCGGTCCCGATCCCAATCCCGGTCCCGATCCACACCCTGACCCTGCTCCCGGTCCCGATCCCGGTCCCGATCCCGATCTCGATCCCAATCCCGGTCCCGATCCACACCCTGACCCTGCTCCCGGTCCCGGTCCCGATCCCAATCCCGGTCCCGATCCACACCCTGACCCTGCTCCCGGTCCCGATCCCGATCCCAATCCCGGTCCCGATCCAGACCCTGACCCTGCTCCCGATCCCGGTCCCGATCCCGGTCCCGGTCCCGATCCCGATCCCGGTCCCGATCCAGACCCTGACCCTGCTCCCGGTCCCGATCCCGGTCCCGATCCAGACCCTGACCCTGCTCCCGATCCCGGTCCCGATCCCGATCCCGGTCCCGATCCAGACCCTGACCCTGCTCCCGGTCCCGATCCCGATCCCGGTCCCGATCCAGACCCTGACCCTGCTCCCGGTCCCGGTCCCGGTGCCGCCGCGTGCCCGCACCGCCTTCCCGGCGTGCCCCGCGCGGATCATCCAGCTTCCGCTTCCTCTTGCTCTGGCCGCCATTTTAGGAGTGGCGCAGCTCGTCCTCCGCAGCCTGCGGGCGGAAGAAGGGCGAGGATAACGAGTCCCCTCGGAGGTGCGGGAAGCAATCGCGGGCCCGATCACGGCCCGTCCTTCCCCGCCGGTGCCCTACAACACCGACAAGTCACCTTTGACCGCTCCAACATGGCGGCGCAGTGCGGACACGAGTGAGGCGGTGTTGCGCATGCGCACTGCACCCGCCCGGCGGGGGAAGAGGAAGTGATGCAATCACACCGGGCAGCGGAAGCTGGGGCCGCCATCTTTGTTGGGGCCCGATGCCGGCGGAGAAGATGGCGCTGGACGGGCCCGAGCAGGTGCGGAGGGGCCGGGACCGGGCTGGGGATGAACCGGCGGGGCTCGGGCAGGGACTCGGGGCGCTCCCTGCTGCCCCAGGGCTCTGCTGAGGCCGAGGCTGCTCGGGGCCTCGCAGCGCCGTGACTCGGCGGGTCTCGGGAAGGCGGCGGGGCCTGAGGCGGGACGGGAGCGGGGGCTCGCAGGGAACGGGAGCTGGGGATGCTGTGGGCACCGCTGGGGACACGGGACACCCAGGACTCGGGGATCGGGAGTCAGAGGGAGGGAAAGGGACCCTCGGGACCCGGACGGCAGCGGGAGCTGGGGACTGGGATGGGAGGAGGGAGGAGAGGAGCCAGGGCCGGGCCCGCGGTGCTGAGGGGGAATTGGGGCCCCGCGGGGCAGCCCCGGGCTCGGCGGGTGCGGGGGGTGGCAGAGGCCGCTGAGCTGTGCTGTTCCAGATGGAGATGGACGATGGGAAGGGCGGCTCGGGGCTCCGGCAGTATTACCTGTCCAAGATCGAGGAGCTGCAGGTGAGCCCAGGGAACACCGGGCAGGGTCACTGCGCTTCCCCCGCCGCCGGGCGGCCCTGTTCCCTCCCCTGTCCCGGGCAGGACCCTCCCCCTGGGCTCTGGGGACACGTCCCCAGCCGGGGGCTGTCCAGGTCCCTGTGCCAGCTGCCAGAGGACAGAGTTAGGTGCGATATCGGGAAGGAATTGATCCTTGGCAGGGTGGGCAGGCCCTGGCACGGAGCGACTGCGGCTGCCCCTGGATCCTGGCAGTGCCCAAGGCCAGCCTGGGACAGTGGGAGGGGTCCCTGCCATGGCAGGGGCAGAATGAGATCAGCTTTGAAATCTTTTCCAACGCAAAGCATTCCATGATTCCGTGCTAAAAGCTGTGGTGCTGGGTGTGGGTGAGCCCAGGGCTGCTTTACAAAGCCTTTCCCCTTCAGCTCATCGTGAACGAGAAGAGCCAGAACCTGCGGCGGCTGCAGGCACAGAGGAACGAGCTCAACGCCAAGGGTGGGGCCTGGAGCCTCCTGCTCACCTGGGGCTCGGGAAGGGGGCTCTGGGCTGGGCTTTGGGGCTGGGCTTTGGGGCTGGGCTTTGGGGCTGGGCTTTGGGGCTGGGCTTTGGGGCTGGGCTTTGGGGCTGGGCTTTGGGGGGCTCTGAGCTGGGCTTTGGGGCTCTGGGCTGGGCTTTGGGGGGCTCTGGGCTGGGTTTTGAGGGGCTCTGAGCCGGGCTTGGGGGCTCTCAGCTGGGCTTTGGGAAGCTCTGGGCTGGGTTTGGGGGGCTCTGGGCTGGGCTTTGGGGGCTCCAGGCCCTGGGGCTGGTGCTGAGCTGTCCCTGTCCTGTCGCAGTGCGGCTGCTGCGGGAGGAGCTGCAGCTGCTGCAGGAGCAGGGATCCTATGTGGGAGAGGTGGTGAGAGCCATGGACAAGAAGAAGGTGCTGGTCAAGGTACGAGGCTGAGCTGCCCGAGGTGACAGGACATTGCCCTGTGTCCCCACAGGGGATGGGACAGCTCAGGGACGTGGGTGGGAGCTCCTTGTCCAGAGGAGCTCATTGGGATGGCTCTGCTGGGCCTGGGGCTGCCCTGGGGTGTCCGGGGGGGTTGGAGCTCGTGGCTCCTGCGCCTCACGGGCCACGTGGATGTTCCCTCAGCAGGGAATTCCCAGGGAAACAACTCCAGGGGGGGATTTGCTGCTTTCCAGGTGCACCCAGAGGGGAAGTTTGTGGTGGATGTGGACAAGAACATCGACATCAATGATGTGAGTGCCCGGGGGCTGCGGGGGTCCCCAGGACTGGCAGGGACACCCAGCCCCCCCGCTGTCCCCTCAGGTGACCCCCAACTGCCGCGTGGCCCTGCGCAACGACAGCTACACCCTGCACAAGATCCTGCCCAACAAGGTGGACCCGCTCGTGTCCCTGATGATGGTGGAGAAGGTCCCGGACTCCACCTACGAGATGATCGGGGGCCTGGACAAGCAGATCAAGGAGATCAAGGAGGTCATCGAGCTGCCCGTGAAGCACCCGGAGCTCTTTGAGGCGCTGGGCATCGCCCAGCCCAAGGCAAGTGCTTCTCTGGGGGTCCCTGGGCTGTCCCCATGTCCCCAGGCAGGCTCTGAGGTGCCGTGTGGCCTTTCCAGGGGGTGCTGCTCTACGGCCCCCCCGGCACGGGGAAGACGCTGCTGGCCAGGGCCGTGGCCCATCACACCGACTGCACCTTCATCCGCGTGTCCGGCTCCGAGCTCGTGCAGAAATTCATCGGGGAAGGTATCGGGGGCTCTGGGGCACCTCGGGGCTGGCTGGGCCCGGGGCCAGGCTGAGCCCCGTGTCCCCCAGGGGCCCGCATGGTGCGGGAGCTGTTTGTGATGGCCCGGGAACACGCGCCCTCCATCATCTTCATGGACGAGATCGACTCCATCGGCTCGTCCCGCCTGGAGGGTGGCTCGGGCGGGGACAGCGAGGTGCAGCGCACGATGCTCGAGCTCCTCAACCAGCTGGACGGCTTCGAGGCCACCAAGAACATCAAGGTAGAGAGGCCGGCCCTGGCTGGGGTCGGGCCAGCCCTGCCTGGGGTCGGGCCAGCCCCCCAGGGCCCAGTCAGTCACAGCTGTCCCCCCGTGCAGGTGATTATGGCCACCAACAGGATCGACATCCTGGACTCAGCCCTGCTGCGCCCCGGCCGCATCGACAGGAAAATCGAGTTCCCCCCTCCCAACGAGGAGGTAGCAGAGCCACCCCCAGCTGACCTGTCCCTGCTGTCCCCACCCTCTCCCTGGGAGCCATTCCTGGGCTCCAACCCTCCCTGTGCCCCTGCTCCAGGCCCGCCTGGACATCCTCAAGATCCACTCCCGGAAGATGAATCTGACCCGGGGCATCAACCTGCGGAAAATCGCGGAGCTGATGCCAGGGGCCTCAGGGGCTGAGGTGAAGGTGAGCTGGGGACTCTGGAGACAGATGTGGGAGCTGGCACAGGGGCACTGGCTGAGGTTCCTCTCCTGTCCCCTCAGGGTGTGTGCACAGAGGCCGGGATGTACGCGCTGAGGGAGAGGAGGGTGCACGTCACACAGGAGGACTTCGAGATGGCCGTGGCCAAGGTGGGTGCCAGGGAGAGGTGACAGTGGGGGGTGACAGGGGCACAAAGTGTTCTGGTGCTGGTGGCCAGGAGCAAACGAGGGGGTTGTCACCATGTGAGTGACATGGGAGAGGCTGTTGGGGCACAGAGTCTGGTTGGACAGAGAGGCTGCTGAGCCCTCCCTTTGCTCATGGGGTAATGAACAGCCAGTTTGGCTGCTGAATGTTGGAGCCAACCCTGTCCCCTCCCCCAGGTGATGCAGAAGGACAGTGAGAAGAACATGTCTATCAAGAAGCTGTGGAAGTAACGGTGAGGCCGGAGCTGCTCCCTCTGTGCTGTCAATAAAGTGCTGCTGTGGCCAGGCCTGGGCAGAGTTGGGCACTGATTTGGGGACAGGGTGGGGGCTGCAGGACACTGCACCCCCCCAGAGCTGCAGGACACAGCACACACCCCACAGAGCTGCTGCTAACTGCTTTTATTAGAAAAGATCCAAAATAGACAAAAACTGATTACAGAAGAGGCAGGCACCCCTGAGCCCAACCCTGGGATTCTGTAAACACCCCCCCACCTCAGCAGCCTGCAGGGGGGCAAAGGCACTTCAGTGGGGGTGGCAGTGGTGGCACTGTCCCCGTGGTCCCCTCCCTCCTATCTCCAGTTCTTGGTGCCCCCATGCCCCCCCTGGCCCCAGGCCCCTGGGGCAGAGCGACCCCCTCTGCCCCCAAACCTCGTCAAGACAAGTGGTTAATTATGGAATTATGTAAAACAGTGGGAAGAGGGGAAGGAATAAACTGATTGTCACAAACTGAGCCCCAACCCTTAGGTCTGTATCCCCAGAGCAGCCCTGGGAGCCTCCCCAAGCCCCTGCAGAGCCCAGTGCAGGAAAAGGAGCTCAATCAATATATTAATTAATTAATCAAATACAAACCCACTGTACAAAACGCTGCCTTTTTTTTTTTTTTTTTTCTTTCTCGTGGTTTTTTTTTATATAAAACCTGTTCACAAAAATAGTGCAAAACGTCGGGGGGCCGGGGGGAGCTGGCGTTTGGAATGACGAACTTTGGTTGAAGAGGGGCAGGGCGGGGCGGGCTGGGCTCGGGGTGGGGCTGGCAGCTCCTCCCCGGGCCCGGGCAGCGCTCCCCGGCTCCCGGAGGGGCTCTGGGAGCGGGAGGGGAGCGGGAGAGCCGCGGGGGCTGCGCGGGGAGGGCGCGATGCAAAGCGGAGGAGGCGCTGCGGGGGCTTGGGGGGAGCGGGGACCCCGCTGTGCTCGGCCCGGGGAGCCCCGGGGGGGCTCCCATCCCTCCAGGCACATCGGGTTTGTGCAAGTGCTGTGGCTTCCAGTCGGTACCGTCCGGCTCGGGCAGCGGGGCGGGAGCGGCCCCGGGCCCCGCCCGCCTTAAGTGAGGCGGATCCCGAGCACTTGTTCCAGTTCCTGCCGGCGCTGCTGGACCTGGGGACACCGCGGCGGTCACGGAGGGACAGGGGACACTGCCCGGGGTCCCAGGGACCTGCCACTGCCATCCCAAGCCCGTCCCCACCCCCGAGCTCACCTTGGCAAAGATGTGCCTGCCCACGGCCTCCTGCGCCCAGGGCTGTTGGTAAAACTCGGCCCGCCGCTCCTCCTCGGGGTTCCCGATCACATCCGTGATGATCTGACCCAAACGGGATGGGGCACCGGGAGTGAGCTCCACGAGGGATCAAAACCCCTCCCAGCCCCAGGGCTCCAGAATCATGGAATTGTTAAGGTTGGAAAAGACCTTCAGCCCTTACCCCAACACCATGTTCACTACTGACCCATGTCCCCAAGGGCCACATCCAGTCCTCCAAGGATGGGGACTCCACCACTGCCCCGGGCAGCTGTGCCAGTGCTGGACAACCCCTTCCATGAAGAAATTTCCCCCCAATATCCAACCTAAACCTCGGTAGCAATTGTTCCTCTTTACCTTGAGGTCCCTCCTCTGGGATTTGATCCATTCCTGTATGAAATCCTGGGGGTTGTTGCTGAAGCTCAGCATGAAATCCCTCTGTGTCTTCAGCTGGTTGATGGACTCGATGGTCTCGTGGATCTGGGGAGGTGCCAGGGGTCAGACGAGCTGTGTCCCCCCATGGGACACGGCTGTCCCTGCCTGCAGGGCTGTCCCCTGTGTCCCCACCTACCTTGGCATCGAGGGAGGCGATTTCCTGCTGGTTGGTGGTGGAAGCCAGGAAATTGCTCATCTGGGCTTTGAGGGGATCGTCCACCTCCACGTCGATGTCGTAGCAGGCTGTCTTCTTCTGGTCATTGGGGTCCACACTGGGGGAATGGGGTTGGGGGGGACCTGCTGAGCCCCCACCTGACTTGGGGGTGGATGGACCCTGACAGCAACATCCATGGCCCAAGAAACCTCAAATTCAGTGGTTCTTCCCCTCCCAGGTGACTTGTGCTGGTCCTTCAGGGTGGAGACCTCAAAACCTCTGGTGCCCCCAGCCCATGGAGCCCCCCCTGGAGGCACAGCCCATCCCATGGAGCCCCCCAGCCCCATCCCATGGAGCTCCCAGCCCCATCCCATGGAGCTCCCCAACCCCATCCCATGGAGCTCCCAGCCCCATCCCATGGAGCTTCCAGCCCCATCCCATGGAGCTCCCCAGCCCCATACCATGGAGCTCCCCAGCCCTGGGGACATTGCTTGGCTCCCTCTCCACTCATGGGGCACTCCCAGCCCTTGGGGACAGCACCTGACCCAAAACCCACCCCCACTGAGTCTGCCAGTCCGGGAGGCGCTGCCCATCCCATGGAGCCCCCTAGCCCCATCCCATGGAGCCCCCCAGCCCTGGAGGTGCTGCCCAGCCTACAGAGCCCCTCAGGGACTGTGCCCACGCTGTGCCCCCACCTGATGGTGTGGTTGATGATGATGGGATCCGGGTGCTGCAGGAGCCCTGCCAGCTTCATGGGGATCTCAGAGAAGCGCATGCGGACACAGTTGAAGATCTGGGGGGCAAAGCAGAGCCTTTGGCACCCATGGCAGGGCCTCCCCCAACATGTGCAGTCAGGTGGGGCATCCCCAAGCTGGTGGTGCAAGGCAGAGCCCAGGGAAGGGGCACAACCAGAGTCTGGAGGGGCGGTGGGAGCCAGGCAGAGACTTCTCCCAGCTGGATGAGGTAGGAATGTGCAGGTACCTGGCGGAAGTAGCGGTTGCAGTTGATGAACTCCTTCTCGTGGCTGTCCTGCAGTTTGTTGTGTTTGATGTAGAGCCACAGGGCCTGCATGATGCTGGCCCTGGTCTGGGTGTGCACCCCCAGCAGCCGGGCCAGCCGTGGGTCCAGCTTGTACTGGGGGGGCTGCAGGGACAGCCAGGGTCAGCCACGGAATCAGTGGGGATGGAAAAGCCCTCCCGGAGCAAAGCCCAACCCCTGAGCCATCCCCTGTCCTGTCCCCCAGCCCAGAGGGGTGTGCCCAGCTGCTCCTGGGACAGCTGAAGGGATGGGGACTCCACCACAGCAGCCTGTCCCAGTTTTTAGCTCTCTTTCCATGGAGAAATTCCTCCTGTGGCTCGGAGAAGAGACACTCAGGAGTGTCCCCCACAGCCCCTGTGGCACTGCATGCTCAGAGCTCCCTGTGCACCTTTGAACCCTGCATCCCCCAAACCCTCATCCAAGGCTCTGTCCCAGTTTTTAACTCCCTTTCACAGAGAAGTTTCTCCTGCTGCCCAAAGAAGAAGGTGAGGTCTGTCTGGCCCTCAGGAGTGTCCCCCACAGCCCCTGTGTCACTGCAGGTCCTTGCCCAGAGCTCCTCCTGCATCCCCAAACCCTCATCCAAAGCCCTGTCCCAGCCCATCCCCACCCCTGGCTGCCCCCCAGGCCGTACCTGGTGGTCCAGCATGAGCAGCAGGGTGCACTTCACGTTGACATCCCCGGGACGCTTCACCTGGAAGCCGTCGGTCTCCTGGGTCGTGGGCATCCGGTGCCACTGCGGGGACAAAGGGGACAGCGCTCAGGACATGGCCACGGGAGCCACCTGCCAGCAGGGCCTGTCTGCAGAGCTGGCCTGGGGCTCTGGGCAGGGGCTGGCACAGCCACACAGCCTGGGGCACACCCTGGCAGCTCCTGACCCCAGGGGTGACAGCTCAGAGCTCTCCCAGTCCATCCCATCCCGGGATGTGCTCCAGCACTGGGATGGGCTGGGGCAGTTCCAGCCCCAAGTGCTTGGGGTGCAGGACTCCCACAGCCTCTGGATCAACCCTGCAGGGAACGTGCATCAGAGCTGCTCCCAACCCAACCAGAAGGGGATTTGGGCTCTTCACAGACTCTCCTGGGACAAAAGCATGAGCTGGGTGCAGAGAGAGCTCCAGGCAGGAGCACCCAGGGAAGATCTGATCCCTCTCCCAGGCACGGCTCCCAAGGACCCTCCAGCTGAGGGACAGGCAGGAGGGCAAATCCTCCTTCCCACATGGCAATGGGATGAGCCTCCTGTGGGATCAGCACCCACATGGGGACCCCTCTGTGCCAGGCTGGGTGGGAAAGCTGCCCCTGGAGCCACCTCCCTGCCCCCAAAACAGCTCCAGCTCTGGCTGAGCACCTGGGCTCAGCTGAGGGCTCAGAGCTGAGCTCTGCCACGGAACAAAATCCATCACTGACCTTGAGCTGGGAAAGCAGCAGAGCATGGTCCCCACAGAGGGCCGGGCACTGCCCCCAGCCCCAAAAACCTGCTCAGGTCTCTCTCCCAGCAGGACAGGCCCTGGGCTGGGAGCTGAGCACCCAGAGGGACCTGAGATCCCATTCCCACTGGGATCCCTCCCACCTCACCTCCACCAGGTGATTGTCCGGCCCATAGAGCTCCTTGTCCAGCTCGATCACAAGGCTCTTGAAGAAGGAGGAGAACTTCCTCTTCTGCTTGCTGGGCTGCAGACAGGGCAGCAGAGATTCCTGATCCCAAACCCAGCCCCAGAGCAGGGTGGGGGCTGCCCCAGCACTGCACCAGTGCTCCCAGCACCTCCTCATGGACCACTGCTCCTCCTCCCACAACCTCATCCCTCCTGGATGATCCTGATGGACCAGCTCCTCCCACCAGCACTCCTTCCCTTCTGGATCCTTATGGACTAGTGCTCTCACCACCTCCTCATCTATCTTGGATTATTATGGACCAGTGCTGCTCCTCCCACCATCATTTATCCCTCCTGAGTCCTGATGGAGCAGCTCCTCACCCCTCCTGGATGATCCCTACGGATCAGCTCCTCCCACCACCCCACTCCAGCCCCCCTGGATCCCGACAGAGCAGCTCCTCCCTCCCTCCTGGATGCTCCTGATGGACCAGAGTTCCTCCTGCCACCCCTGCTGGATCCTCACATCCTCCAGCAGCTTCCCCTCCACACGGAGCTCCCAGGAGGCCACACGCTCCCCGCCCTCTCCTTCCTCCTTGGCTGGGGTGAAGGTGTTGGAGATGTAAATCCTGAGCTTCCGCTTTTGCTGTGGAATGGGAATGGAGAGAGGGGAGGATGGAGTGAGAGGGGACTGCAGCACCCATCTCCATGTCAGGGTGAGAGGAAATGGCCTCAGGGGAAGTTCAGATTGGATATTGGGGAAAATTTATCCATGGAAAGGGCTGTAAAACATTGGAATGTGCTGCCCTGGGCAGAGGTGGAATCCCCCATCCCTGGAAGTGTCCCAGAAATGTGTGGATATTCCACCTGGGGATATGGCTTAGGGTGATGGTTGGACTTGATGACCTTAGAGAATTTTTGCAACCTTAAGGACCCTGTGATTCCATGAATCCATGATTTCCAGCCCCCCACTCACCGTCAGGGGTTTCTTGATGGCCTCCTGGATCTCCATCCTCTTCCGAGCAATGGTTTGGTCCAGCTTGCGCTCGAAGGCCAGGAGGTCCATGTAGGCCTGGGATTCTGGGACCAGCTCCCGGATCTGGACATGGGAATGGTCAATCCTGGTGTGCTGGGATGGGCTGGACCCCCCCAGCCCCAGCAGCCAGGGAGACACCAGGTGATGAGTCCAGCACCCAGTTCTTAATTTAAACTCAGCCCGGAGCCCTGCAAAGCTCAGCCCAAACCAATCTGGAGCCTGTCACCGCTCCCAGCAGCATTCCTGGTGTCCCAGCATGGAATGGAACCCTGGAATCTCCAGAGGGACTCTTAGGGACCTTCTGAGATCTCCATCCCACCCCATTCCTGCTCCTCACTTGCTCAGAGTCCAACCCAGTGCAACCCTCTCCTGCCACACCAGAGGGAGACAGAAACATTCCAGGGTGGGTTGGGATTGAACAGGAATTCCCAGTGGGCAGGAGGGAACTTGGGAAGATCCTCCCTGTGTGGGGACCCCCCATCCCCTGCAGCAGCTCAGCTCTGTCCCCTGGGCTGAGGTGACACTCACCCTCTGTGGCAGCACCTTGTCAGCCATCTTCCTCCTCTTCACCCTGGCAAACAGAAGAGTTACAGCTCCCCCAGGAGCTGCTGCTGCCCCCTGGGGGGATGGATATTGGGAAAGGTTCTTCCCCAGAGGTGCTGGCACTGCCCAGGCTCCCCAGGGAATGGTTCTGAGGCTGCCAGAGCTCCAGGAGAGCTTGGACAGCGCTCCAGGGATGAACAGGCTGGGATTGCTGGGGGGTCTGGGCAGGGCCAGGGCTGGACTGGGGGTCCATTCCCACCCAGGATATTCCTGGGGGGAAGATGTTGGATGTTGGAACCTGAGACCAGGGAAGGAAATCCAGGAAATCCTGGAGCAAGCGGAGGTGGTAACAAGGCAAAGCCAGGGCTGCAGGACAGAATTCCCAAATTTCCCCTCTGAAAGCAGCCATCCCATTCTCCCAGTGCTCCAAACCAAAGCCACTGCCAGGAACTCCCTTAAACCCAGCTCAAACCAAACCCTGCTGTGGTGGGGCTGAAATCCTGGGAAAATCCAGCTCAGCTGGATTCAATCCTGCTCACTGCAGATTCCCGAGCCCATCCCAGCATAGCAGGGAATGCTCTCCTGCTGTTTTCCTGCATGGGAGACAGGGCAGCACAGGGAATTCCTGTTTCTCCAGCTGCATGTGGAGCAGCAGGATCACACGGGAGGGGTCCAGGAGAACACTCAAGGAGAGGAGAGAGCCCCACTTTGGAGCAATTCCTGCCCCATCCAACCCCTCCTGCCCCCAGGGTCTGGACACCCCAGAGCAGCTGCAGCTTCTATTCCCTTGATCCGGGAGCAGGGAATGCCCAGCCTGGCTGATCCCTGGGATGGCTCGGATGGCCCTGTGGGTGCCAGGCTGTCCCTGTCCCCAATCCCCTGCTCGCTCCAGCTGTGCAGAGCTGGGATGCCCCAGGAGGGATCAGGGAGCCAATGGAGCTACCGGGGAAGGGAATGGGACCTGAGCATCCACAAGCACCAAGGGATCCTGCCCACACATTCTAGGAGCCAAAAAGCCCTCACAGAGAGGGATCAGCAGGGCTGTGAACCAGCGAGGAGCTGCTGACAGAGCCCAAGCAAAGAGTCCTGCTCTAACTGCAGCTCCAGGGAGCATCCCTAAAATCTGCCAGCCCCATCCCACACTTCCAGCCACATCTGGGCCTGTCAGAGCCACCAGGGTCCCCTGGGAGGATGAGGATGAGCCCCAGGAGCTGCTGCTGGGGACCCCACGAGGCTCTTTGGCTCCTGGTGTGGAGATCAGAGTGAGGGGAAACTGCAAATTCTGAGGGATCTCTGCCTCTGGCCCAAAACATCCCATTCCCGAGCTCTGGCTGGCGCCAGGAGGGAGGAAAACCCTGCTGGTCGCCTCCTCTGCAGCAGGATAGGATGCAACATGTGACATGCATGATGTGACCCTTGTGACACACTTGAGTGGGACCTGGAGAGGCTTTGGGGTCTTAGAGTCAAACACTGACTGGACACAGCCCTGGGATCCCTGTCCTGAATGGAATTACAGCCACCTTTGTACAGCTCTGCGTCTGCAGTCACATCCCATTGATATCTACATTTCTGTATTATTTATATAGGTATTTCCAAAACAGGGCTCTCCTGAGAGGTTTCCCAGCAGAAGATCCTGTTGGGACTGAATTATTGTGCCTGGTTTGAACAAAGCAGCTCCTGGCTCAGCTCAGATGGAAAACATGAGGTGAAACACAAGGTGGATCCATTGAGAAGCAGGGATGCAGCTTCCTGGAGCTCAGAGCACCCCGGGATAGCAGAATGTGCCCCAGGGTGGGACTGGATGGGCTTTAAGGTCCTTCCACCCCACCCATTCCGTGATTTGACAAAGTGCAGCCGGCACCCAGCAGGACCCGCCGTCCTCCCATGGGAATCGCTCCGGGACGGGACCCCAGCCCTTACCCTCTCCTGGGGGTGGCCATGGGTGGCTGTGCCTGGGGGGTCAGCAGGCGCTTCCTGAACGGATCCATCATGGCCTGGGGCAGGCCGGGCCTCAGCGGGGTCGCTGCTCCGTACGGGGGGGCTCCTGGGGGCCCCACCTGCAGCCCTGCCATGGGCATCCTGCTCCCAGGGGGCATCCCTGGGCGCTGCTGGGAAACAGGGACACGGTTAAACGGGACCTGAGCATGCTGTCACCCACCCCCCAGTGTCACCCACCCCCCGGTGTCAGCCCTGCCCGAGGGTGCAAGGAATGACAGCAGGAGCTGCAGGAAGTGATGGGGAAGCAGGAACAGAAGCCAGGGAGGGCAGGGAAGCCTGGCCTGGCAGCTGTGGAACCAAAGTCGGGCTGGTGGCCCTGTGCCAGCACCCCACAGCTGCACGAGGACACCGCCTGCAATGTCCCCAGCCCCGGGACCTCGTGTGTTCCTCTGGAAAGCAGCACAGGAGGGGGAGCAGGGCAATCCCACTTCCTCCCACAGGCAGGAAGGAAGTGAGGGATGGAGGAGGAAGGAGCTCCCCCGTGTCCACAGCCAGCTCCAGTCCTTCCCCTTCCAGGGACACACAGGGAACTGGGGAGCCACAACAGAGCCCTGAGGGGTCGCCCCTGGCAGCCCCTCTGGTGCCACCAGCTTGTCCCCCCAGGACCCACCAGCCACCCCTCCTGCTCCTCCCCTGCCCCACTTTGGGGCTGATCCAGAAGCTTCCCAGGATCCTTTGATCCTCAGCTCCCCCTGCCAAGGTGGGAGGCTGAGAGAGCCACCGAGCCAGCAGAGCAACATTTCTGCCCTGCCGCAGGCTCCTGACATGCCAGGACATCCCCACAGCCCTACAGGGCTGGGAGCCAAGGAAACACCTCATTCCCTGCACACAGGATACATCTGGAGCAAACCCTGGCTGCAAGAGGCTTGTGAATATGGGATGCAGCCGCCCTGCCCTCCACAGCTCAAAGCTGTAGCAGGGGTTGGTTTGATGGAGCTGCAGCCTAAAAAAGCCTAAAAACCTCCCCCACCTCCGTGAAAAGTTGATAAACACAAACCCAGGAGTTTGAGCTGCTCCTGGTGCCTCTGCCAGTGGCAGATCCCGAGCAGCAGTGTGTTCCAGGCAGGATCAGGGGAGCAGCAGGGCCCCAGGATTAGCTGCACGTGGAAGCTCAACCCCCCCCAGGCCCAGGCTGAGCCCGTTACACAACAAACACAACCACACATGGCTCCAGAGCCTTTGAAGCAGCAACCCCAGAGCTGGGGCTCTGACCTGCCCTTCCCCAGGGCAGGAGGCTCCTTTTTCCTCCTCCCAGATGTTCCTCTCCTCCTGCTCAGCCCCATTTGTGCAGCTCCTCGTGACTCCAGCAGCAGCACCCACGGCGAGCAGGGCCAGCAGCACCTTTTTGTGCCAAAACCACGAGACCAGGACCCAGTTTCTTTTTGTTTATCAAGGAATCCATCGTGCAGGGCCAGGCAGACCCACACCCCGTGTAACAGGACAGAACACAGTAAATGTCACTCTGCAGCTCCAGCAGGACTGTGGAACGAACCCAAACCTGTGCTGACACCTGCCAGGGCTTCTGGAGAGCAGAGAAACCCCCAGAAGGAACTGGAAAACTTCTAATTTGAAATTCTTGGCCCACCAGAGCAGCTCAGTGCAGAGCCCAGGCTGGAAGCAGAGCCTGCATTCCCTGGAGCCCCCGGGAGAAGGAAATGGCTCCCAGGGAAACCCTGCCCTGGGTGTTTTTCAGGGCCTGGAAGGCCAGGGAGGTTCCACAGCTACAGAGACATTCCCTGCCCTGGGAATGCTGTCAGGAGCTGCTTGGAACCGACCCAGCCATGCCCAGCTCCTGTCCTTTGGCCAGGGCAGCCCTGAGCCCTCTCCTCCCTCTCTCTGCCACTCCATGAAGCACATTTTGGATCTATCCCCAAAGTGAGAGATTTGGAGGTTTCAGAGTCTTTGACAGCGCCACGTCCTTGGGTAAAGTCTCTTGTGTGTCCGGATGCTCCTTCCAGGGCTCCATCGAGACAATTCCATCAGCACAAGGATACACAGATTTGTCCCACTTTAACTTCACCATCACCTCCCAAACCATCTGAGAACCATCAGCCACAGCTCAGCTGCCTGGGGAGCAACTCCCAGCCCAGCAAGGATGCACACTGGAGCACCTGGATGAGCCATAAGGGGAGGGCAGAACCCTCCACACAGATCTTCCCTCCCAGTTTACCCTCAGGATTTTCAAATTTGCAGCAGAGAAGCCTCTTGGCTCAACCAGTCACTGATGCCTGGGGCTTGCCCCCAGAGGCTCCCAAAGCCTTCTCACACAAGCCCAGCCTAAAAGCTCAGGCCAAGCCAGGAGGCAGCACCACAGCCCCGGGGTGAAGCCAGTCTCCAGCCCCTTCTGGAACGCCTGGAAATTCTCAGGATGCAGAGGGCTTAAACTCAGGAAATTTGATTAAACCAGCTCTAAGCAGGAGCTCATTCCTGCCCAGCACCCGCTGTCCCTGTGCCACCCCCGGGCCTGCGCTGTCCCCTCCCCTGAGAAGAGCGGACAAAGGGCAAACACTGCAAGCTCAGCGCGAGGCACAGCCTGGATCCCATCCAGCTCTGCAGGCAGGACAGCAACAGCTCGTGCCTGCTCCTTGCCAGGGATGGGGCTGGGCTCGGGGTTCAGCCCAGGCCACCGCACAGGCCACGGGCCCTGGGGCAGCTCTGCTCGGAATGGCCCTGCCTGAATCCAGCGGGAGGCTGGAAGCATTCCTGAGGGATGTTTGCTGGCGTGGCAGCAGCCCCTGAGCCTGCCAAAGGCCCCTTCTTGAGGAAGGGCAGCCCAGAAATCAGGGGCTGGTAGCAGAAAGGAGAAGCAATAAATCCCAGAATGGATCTGCCGGAAGAAGCTGGGCTGGAGAGAAAAGCTGAGGCAAAGCAGGAATTCTGCTAACAGCTCCAGAGTCTCTTCATGTCCCTTGCAGGATCCTGGCTCTTCCCTGCACCTCCCCAGCCAGGGAGGAAGGCTCCTCCCCACAGCCATCCTGTCCTGCTCCGGATCCAGCACAGGGAATCAGGGAGCCAGAGCTCACATCCACCCTCGCCAGGGGCTTTGGAGCAGAGCCTGGCCCAGCACCAAGAGCTCTTCCTGCAAGTTCCTCCCCTCGTGCCCAGGCAGCAGCACTTCCCTCGGGATACAGAACAATCCCTGTTCAAAGAGGATTCCAGCTCCACATCAGGTTGGGCTCCAGGAGAGCTCTGCTGCACAGGGCTTTGCATGGATCGGGATCAGACGAGCCCCCCACATACGCCAAAAGGGTGATTTTCCCCTTTGTTCCTCCTTATCTGTGAGCAAATCCCTCTTGGGAGGGTGCCAGGCTGAGCCTGGGCTGGTGCTGGCACAGACCTTAAGCTGGGAGGTGCTGCTGGGATGGAGATGCTGCTGCTGCTGCAAACTCTGCTGCAGCTCCCTGCAAGCCCCCAAATGCCCCCACACTTGGAAAACCTCTGTGTTTGACACAGCAGGAGCTCCAGGAGCCACATCTCCGCTGTAAAGCCGACATGAGGACGTGGTAAATCCAAGGGAGAAGGGCACAGCACCAGTACAGCCCCCAGCAGACCCAGGACACATCCTGGAATGTCTCCAGCAGCAGCAGCAGAGCTGTGTGGGCTGGACAAACCTGCCCGTCCTGCCCGCAGCTGGAGCCCTGCATGTTCCAGAGAAGGGAAAGGAGAGGTCACAGGGATTCAGATGTCACAGCAACAGCAGCAGGAACAAGGAATGAAGGTGTTGGCTCCTCCTGGGAGCTGCGGGAGGCTCTGGGGAGGAGCAGAGATGGGCCTGGCACAAACCCTGCCCGTGGTGTTCCCAAACTTTCTGGGAACAGCCTCGAGGGCTCCTGGGAAGGCCCTGTGGAATCAGAGGGAGCAGCAGCGCTGGAGGTGCTGTTTCAGCCCTTCACTGTCACGTTTCCCAGGAGCAGCAGAGCGTGCCTGAGCTCTGCTCTGCCCTCCTCCCCCTGCTCCAAAGGACAGTGTCCATCTGCTTTGGATCAGTGCTGGAAGCAGCTCCAGGCTCCGGCTCTGATGAAACCTGCCTTGGAAAGCCTCTCCCTCGGGAAGGGTGGGGTTATCCAGCACAAGCAGCTTTCTGGAACAGCTCCAGCCCTGGCTGTTGTCCCCTGGCCCCCTCCAAGCCAGTCCCAACCGCCCCATGAGCAGCAACACTGCTCTGCCTGCTCCCAAAGGAGAGGATTTCTCCTGCACTACACTCTCTCCAGCAGAGTTTCACCTGGCACAACACTCCACACTTCTTCAGCTCCTCCATCCCACTGCTTCCACGGATTTCTCCATGAAGCACGACTTTGCTTCCCACTGCCATGTGCCCAGGGACAGGATCACAAAGCTGCTTCCAGTCTCGGGAGTTCTCAGGCTGCAGCAGCCTCCTGGCCCAGGGAATCCAGGCTCTGTCTTCCCAACATGTGCCAATAAAATACATTTAATGTATTTAACCTAATTCTGCACCAGGGAAGCATCAGCTGGGGGTGACTGCAAAGCCAGAGTGCTGAATTCCAAGGTCTCATCCTACATGGATCCATGCCACTCCAGGCCACGGTGTTAATCCCAAAACTTGGGAAAAACTCTCCTAAACCTGAAACCAGCACCTGAAAAAACAGGAAGGTTCCTTCCCGCTGAGCTTCCATGGAACCTGACTGCTGGGGCTCAGCCTGGGCATCCTGGCTGCTCCAGGGGCAGGGAGAGGGATCAGGGTGAAGGATCTGCCCACCCTCCTCACCACGCCTGATCTTCCTGCTCCAGGCATGGCACCAGCTCCTGGCTGCTCTGGAAACATCAGCTCCCACCAACAGAGTCCCCTGGAGTCCCTGCCTGGGCTGCCAAGAAATCCCCAGCAGGCACACAAGGATGTCCAAAGGACGAGCATATGTTTAATAATCCTGAGATTAGAGCCCCTAAGCCCTCGCTGGCCTGGCCAGGGCCTCTCCTGTCTCCCGGTGCCCAAACAACACAGCTCTTCCTAAAACTGGGACAGAACCAAGCCCTGGGGGGATGGCAGGGATGGGAGGGGCTGTTTTCCTCAGCCTGGGAATTGCAAAACAAAGGGCAGACCCTCTGGATCCTCTCCTTTCCCAGGCTCAGGGAGAGGCCACTCAGAACCAGTGCTGGGACTGGATCCCGCTGTGCCGGACACTCCGGGGCCATCACCGCGGGGCCATCACCCCCTGCTCCCGACACCTGCTGCCGTCCCCCGGGGGAGCAGCATCTGCCAGCCTGTTTACCCGGCTGCTCCCAGCTGGCTCCAGCTTCCCAGCTGGATTTTGCACCCTGCACATGGAAGGTCAGGCAGTGCCCCCGCCTCGAGTTACCAGCGGCTCACACTCGGCCAGCTCAGCTTCCAACACCATGTTTTGGTGTTTTGAAGGCTGCAGAAGGAAGTTGTTTCCTTCTCCTGTGCTAAGAAGCCGGAATTTCCCTGAGCTTGGTTTATTTCCTGAGTTTTAAATCATGCAAATCAGGTACAGCTCTGGAGGAGGCAGCGGCAGCCCAGGAGAACGTGTTGCACAACTGGGCTCCTCCATTTCCAGCCTGCCAGGAAAACTGAGCTTTACACCTGAAAACCCATTCCCAAAATAATCAGCATGAGCTTGGAGTGACCTGAGAAGCTGGGTGTGTAAGGGGCAGCAGGAATGTGTGTCAGGATATACTTCTTCCTGCTGGAATAGCACAGAAACATGGAATGGTTTGGGTTGGAGGCACATTAAATCCCCTCCAGTGCCACCCCTGCCATGGCAGGGACACCTCCCACTGTCCCAGGTGCTCCAGCCCCAATGTCCAGCCTGGCCTTGGGCACTGCCAGGGATCCAGGGGCAGCCCCAGCTGCTCTGGGCACCTGTGCCAGGGCCTGCCCACCCTGCCAGGGAACAATTCCTGCCCAATATCCCATCCAGCCCTGCCCTCTGGCACTGGGAATCCATTCCCTGTGTGCTGTCCCTCCAGGCCCTTGTAAACACAGCTCTCACTTCCTGGATCTACTTGTAAAAGATGTGAGGCTGTAAAACTGTGAATTGATGTCCTTCTTGAGGGCTGCTCGTTGTTTCGATTTACTTTCCCCAACATTACCGAGTGCCTGCTCTCCTCTTCCACCATTGTCCAACCCCTCGTCCTTCCGGAGGACACACCGAGAATACTCCGGGGTTACACCGAGAATACTCCGGGGTTACACCGAGGCTACACCGGCACACCACGCGTTACCTGCGCCTTTGCCAAGGACACAAACGTGTTCCCGGCGGGTCCGTGCCGGGGGACAGGAGGGGACGGGAAAGGGACGGGAAAGGGACGGGAAAGGGACGGGAAAGGGACGGGAAAGGGACGGGAAAGGGACGGGAAAGGGACGGGAAAGGGACGGGAAGGCTGCGCAGACGGATCGGGCTCACGGCCCCACGGGAGCGACCCCGGCCCGGCCCCGGGCTGGAGTCACCCGCTGCGGGAGGGGACGGACCCGGCCGAACTTTTACCGGGCTTTGAGGGTCCAAAGCGGGAGCGGGGGAAGAGGGAAGTGTCCCGACTGAAAAGGGCGGCAGAACGGCCCCACCGCGGGTCCCGGGCCCGCTCCGGCCAGGCCCGGCCGCGCTGCCCCGAGAAGGCCCCGCCGGCTCCCCCGGCGCTGGCCCGGGCCCCTGGGTGCCCCCCGCGCCCCTCCCGCCGCCCCGGAGCGCCTCACCTGGTACTGCGCGGCGGCCGGGCCCATGGCGCGGTAGCCCGGGGCGCCGGCGGGCGCGGGGCTGGGGCCGCGCAGCAGGGCGGTGCCGGGCCCCGGGGCCGGCGGGGCGGCGGCGGGGGGCAGCGGGCTGAGCGGGAAGGCGCCGCGCCCGGCCATGGCGGGGCCGCAGCGGACGGGACGGGGCGGGGAGGCCCCGGCGGCGGCTCCGAGCGGCGGCGCCGGAACAGGAACGGGACCGGGAACGGGAACGGCTCCGCGCCCGCCGCCCCAGGCCCCGCCCCGAACAGAGCCCAGACCCCGCCCCGAACAGAGCCCGGGCCCCGCCCCGAACAGAGCCCAGACCCCGCCCCGAACAGAGCCCAAACCCCGCCCCTAACGGAGCCCAGGCCCCGCCCCGAACAGAGCCCAGACCCCGCCCCGAACAGAGCCCAGACCCCGCCCCGAACAGAGCCCAAACCCCGCCCCGAACAGAGCCCAAACCCCGCCCCTAACGGAGCCCAGGCCCCGCCCCGAACAGAGCCCAGACCCCGCCTCGAACAGAGCCCAGACCCCGCCCCGAACAGAGCCCGGGCCCCGCCCCGAACAGAGCCCAAACCCCGCCCCTAACGGAGCCCAGACCCCGCCCCGAACAGAGCCCAGACCCCGCCCCGAACAGAGCCCAGACCCCGCCCCGAACAGAGCCCAGACCCCGCCCCGAACAGAGCCCGGGCCCCGCCTCGAACAGAGCCCAGACCCCGCCCCGAACAGAGCCCGGGCCCCGCCCCGAACAGAGCCCGGGCCCCGCCCCGAACAGAGCCCGGGCCCCGCCCCGAACAGAGCCCGGGCCCCGCCCCGAACAGAGCCCAGACCCCGCCCCGAACAGAGTTCAGACCCCGCCCCGAACAGAGCCCAGACCCCGCCCCGAACAGAGCCCGGGCCCCGCCCCGATCAGAGCCCGGGCCCCGCCCCGAACAGAGCCCAGACCCCGCCCCGACAGAGCCCAGACCCCGCCCCGAACAGAGCCCAGACCCCGCCCCGAACAAGTTCCGCCCATCGGCCATAGCCCCGCCCCAGCCCAGCCTCAGGCCCCGCCCACTCCCCCGCCCCCACAGCGCTGCGCTCACCGGGAGCTCCGCCTACCCCGGCAGAGGCTCCGCCCCCAGCGCGCGCGTGTGACGTAACGCGTGACGTCAAGTGCGTGATGTTCTTGTGGGAGGTGCGGTTGTAGGCGCTGTGCGCTGAGTGTGCGTGTGCAAATCCACGTGTGTGCAAATCCACGTGTGTGCATGGACACCTGAGTGTGCGTGTGCAAATCCACGTGTGTGCAAATCCACGTGTGTGCATGGACACCTGTGTGTGTGCAAATCCACGTGTGTGCATGGACACCTGAGTGTGTGTGTGCAAATCCACGTGTGTGCATGGACACCTGAGTGTGTGTGTGCAAATCCACGTGTGTGCATGGACACCTGAGTGTGTGTGTGCAAATCCACGTGTGTGCAAATCCATGTGTGTGCATGCACAACCTGAGCGTGCGTGTCCCTGCGTGTGTGTGTTCCAGCATGAGTGTGTGCATACGTGTGCTCATGGGCTGTGTGTGTGTGTGTGTGTCTGTGTGTCCGTGTGCAGCACAAGCCCCAGAGGGTGTGCAGGTGTTCACGTGTGTGGATCTGTGTTTGTGCACTGATACAGCTGTGTGTGTGACACAGCTGAGCCTGTGCAGCTGTGTGTGACACTGATGTGTGTGTGACACCGATGTGTGTGTGACAGTGATGTGTGTGACACTGATGTGTGTGTGACACAGGTGTGTGTGTGACACTGATGTGTGTGTGTGACACTGATGTGTGTGTGTGACAGTGATGTGTGTGTGTGACACGGGTGTGTGTGACACCGATGTGTGTTTGACAGTGATGTGTGTGACACTGATGTGTGTGTGACACTGATGTGTGTGTGTGACAGTGATGTGTGTGTGTGACACGGGTGTGTGTGACACGGGTGTGTGTGACACCGATGTGTGTTTGACAGTGATGTGTGTGACACTGATGTGTGTGTGACACAGGTGTGTGTGTGACACTGATGTGTGTGTGTGACACTGATGTGTGTGTGTGACAGTGATGTGTGTGTGTGACACGGGTGTGTGTGACACCGATGTGTGTTTGACAGTGATGTGTGTGACACTGATGTGTGTGTGTGACACTGATGTGTGTGTGACACAGGTGTGTGTGTGACACTGATGTGTGTGTGTGACACTGATGTGTGTGTGTGACACGGGTGTGTGTGACACCGATGTGTGTTTGACAGTGATGTGTGTGACACTGATGTGTGTGTGACACTGATGTGTGTGTGACACAGGTGTGTGTGTGACACTGATGTGTGTGTGTGACACTGATGTGTGTGTGACACAGGTGTGTGTGTGACACTGATGTGTGTGTGTGACACTGATGTGTGTGTGTGACACTGATGTGTGTGTGACACTGGTGTGTGTGTGTGACACGGGTGTGTGTGTGTGTGTGTGTGTGTGTGTGTGTGTGTGACACGGGTGTGTTTGTGTGTGACACGGGTGTGTGTGTGTGTGACACGGGTGTGTTTGTGTGTGACACGGGTGTGTGTGTGTGGGTGTGTGTGTGTGTGTGTGACACGGGTGTGTTTGTGTGTGACACAGGTGTGTGTGTGTGGGTGTGTGTGTGTGTGTGTGACACGCGTGTGTTTGTGTGTGACACGGGTGTGTTTGTGTGTGACACGGGTGTGTGTGTGTGTGTGTGTGTGTGTGTGTGTGTGTGTGTGACACGGCTGTTTGTGGCTATTTTCACACCTATCGGGTGTGGGGTGGTGTGTTCACACCTGAAGCGTTTGCACACTCGTGTGTGCAGGTGCGGTACAGGGGGACACGGGGGCCGGGCACAGCTCGGGTGTGGCTGTGAGGAGTCGGGGGGGTCACAGACACACGGGGGTGCGGCTGCGGGGGGCGCGGCTGTTGCGGGAGTTTTGGGGGTCCCGGGGGTCCCGGGGGTCCCGGGGGTCTGGGGCACACGCGGCTGCGGAGGTCTGGGGGTCGCGGTGGTTTCGGGTGTCCTGAGGATCGTGGGGGTCTCGGGGATCTTGATGGTTCCGTTGTTCCCGTCTATCCCGAGGGTCTCTGGGGTTGGTCCCGGGGGTCTCTGGGGATGATCCCGGGGGTCTCTGGGGATGATCCCGGGGGTCTCTGTGATCCGGGGGTCTCTGGGGATGATCCCGGGGGTCTCTGTGATCCAGGGGTCTCTGGGGATGGTCCCGGGGGTCTCTGTGATCCGGGGGTCTCGGGGGATGATCCCGGGGGTCTCTGTGATCCGGGGGTCTCGGGGGATGATCCCGGGGGTCTCTGTGATCCGGGGGTCTCTGGGGATGGTCCCGGGGGTCTCTGGGGATGGTCCCAGGGGTCTCTGTGGTCCGGGGGTCTCGGGGGATGATCCCGGGGGTCTCTGTGGTCCGGGGGTCTCTGGGGATGGTCCCTGGGGTCGCGGCTGTTCTGCGGAGCGGCCGCCAGGGGGCGCTGTAGGACAGCAGTCCGGACGTGTGGAAGAAAAATCCCCGAAATCCCCCAAATTCCCGTTAAATTCCTATCCCCGAAATCACAAAAATTCCCGTTAAATTCCTATCCCCGAAATCCCCCAAATTCCCGTTAAATTCCTATCCCCGAAATCCCCCAAATTCCCGTTAAATTCCTATCCCCGAAATCCCCAAATTCCCGTTAAATTCCTATCCCCGAAATCCCCAAATTCCCGTTAAATTCCTATCCCCGAAATCCCCAAAATTCCCATTAAATTCCTCAGTCCTGGCGGGGTCCGCCCCTGCCCTGCAAGGAATGAGAGTTTAGGGTTGTGTTTCCACAGCCTCCTGCTCTGCAGCCGCACCTGGACGCTCCCACAGCGGGCTTGAATCACCACTGAACCCCTTCCGAAGGGCTGACACCCCAAAAAACGCAACAAAACCCTGCCCCGGGGCGATTTGAGGCGCTGGAAACCCTCAGTGAAATCCCGGGAAAGGCTGGAATTTCTGGGTGCTGCCACAGGGCACTCAGAGATGCTCAGGGCTCACTCCTGCCCTGAGGGAATTCCTCATCAGCTGAGTCCATCCCCAGGCTGGCATCACACCCTCACTGCAGCTGTACTTGCTGTCTCCCATCCCAGCATGTTTTCCCATGGTTTTGGGGATGTTTCCAGGATTTTGGGGTAGTCTGTGTCCTGGCTGATCCCTGTCTATCCAGTGAAGGCCTCAGGATGGGCAGGAAAAGTGTCAGCCACGTTCCCCTGCAGTGGCTTCACCACAGCTTCAGTCACTGAGATGATTTTCCTGCTTCCTTCAGAGAGGGCTGTGCTGGGCACTGCTTCCCTTTCCCATAGGAAAAACATTTTCCAGGATCCAGAGCTCCTTTTCCCACTTGTAGGGAAGAAAAAAGTCTGAACTGGAGAAGCTTCTCCTCGTGGATTTCTTGCTTTTACTGAAATGGAAGCAATGCTCCCAAAGCAAAATAAACTGGAAACCAGGTGGGCAAGGACAAGGCTTGAGCTGAGCCTGATTTCTCTCTCTCTCCAGGCAGGTCCCAGCCATCCTTCTGGTATGCAGAAGGGATGGGGATTCCAGGGAAATCAGGCAGGGATTTTGAGAATTAGAGCTTTATTGCTTTTCTAGCTCTGTTGTCATTCCTGTTGTCTTACCTGAGCCCATGGAAAGTCCCTGGGCCTGGGGACTCCCAGGACACCGGGTCCTCCTCCCATCCCTGCTTGGCTGAATGACCTTCAGGAAGTTGCTTTTTTCCCTCTCTCCTCAGTTTTCCTGCCCCTGCTGGAGTGGGATCTGCTCCATCCCAAAGCGCTGCTCCCAGCAGATTTCCCTGCCCAGGGCAAAGGTTCCCAAAGAACCACAGCTCCATTTTCCCAGGGCTCAGCAGGGGTGTCTGTGCAGTTGTTGCCGTTGCCTGCAGCTCCTCCTTGCTCCACTCCCCTTCCAGGGGTCATCAGGCACGTTGGATGAAGCCTCCTGCCCGTTTTCCCTCCCTGCAGCCTCAGGAGCTCCCAGGAGCACCAGGCTCCATCCTCTCCCCTTACTCAGGTGCTGATTTCAGTCTCCTCCTCCTGGGACGTTTTCCAAGATGTGGAGACCCCAGCAATGAACGGCTTTGCTGGAATTCCTCTGGAAATGAGGAGCTCTCCCAGCATCCAGCAGGTGCCAGCTCAGGATAAACCCAGAGGATGATGATTAAAGGATCATTTCTGTGGCAGTTAAAGGTGATTACTATGCCTTCTTCTCTATCATTAGGCTGAAACCCAATTAAGCAGACCCTGTTAATTGGTGTAGGTGAGGCTCAGTGCTTCCTGGGAAGGTGTTTGTTCCTGGCTGGCTGCAGGGACCAGGGAATTTTCCCTCTGGATGGAAAACCAGGAGCATCCCGTGCATATTCTTCATTTAAATCTCCCTTTTTGAGGTCCGTGCCTGTGGCCACTCCATACCTTGGTGATGGAAGGGATATTCCACGCACACACTCCGAGTGTCCATCCTGTCCCAGATGGTGCAGGGGGAAAGCAGCAGGACCGTGGCTGTTTGAGGATGCCCTGATCCTGCCAAGGAAGGCCCAGAGCCCTGGGCCAGGGCAGCTGCAGAGATTCCAAAGGAAGCTCCAGAGGGAGGATTGAAGGACAGCACGGAACCAGCACGGCCTGGGCTCTGCTGATTCCACGTCAGGCTTTGTTTCCTGGAGCAGCTGGATGCGTGCAAGCCTCGGATGTCTCGGATGAGTTGATCCTTCCCAGGATCCAGCGGCTCCAGGAGAGCATTAGAAGTAGGTTTTGGGGGATAATGGGCTGGAGATGGCTCTGTGTCCTGACCAGTGGAGAAGTTTGTGTGGGAGGGACATTCCACACTGAGACCTTGGCCAGCCATCATTCCATTGCTTCCAGGACAGCTCCATGAATCCATGGACAAAGCCCTGGTTTTGTCTTCTGGAGAGGTGACACCTCCAGGGACAGTGTCCCCTCCAGTGGGACAAGAGCCTTTGTGGTGCCCACTGACATTTCAGGGCTCCACAGCTTGAGCTGAAACCTGGAGAGGAGCTTTGGACAAGAGATGGAGGGACAGGACACAGGGAATGACTCCCAGTGCCGGAGAGCAGGGATGGGTGGGATATTGGGAAGGAATTCCTGGCTGGGATGGTGGGGAGGAGCTGGGATGGAATTCCCAGAGCAGCTGGGGCTGCCCCTGGATCCCTGGCAGTGCCCAAGGCCAGGCTGGAGGGGTTTGGAGCAGCCTGGGACAGGGGGAGGTGTCCCTGCCATGGCAGGGGTGGCACAGGGTGGGTTTCAGGCTCTCCCAGCCCAAACCATTCCATTCTCCTGGTGGTGTGGAGCAGATTCCAAGCTCAGAGCACGTCACTCCCCTCACCTGGGCAGGCGTGCTCCTCATTTGAGAAGGAAATTCCGTGCTTTTCATCCATCCCCAGCCTGGCTGCTGCACCATCTCCATCCAACCATGAGCCCTTGTCTATCCCAGTCCCTCCCAGTCCACCCCAGTCCATCCCAGTCCATCCCAGTCCATCCCAGTCCATCCCGGTCCATCCCAGTCCATTCCAGTCTATCCCAGTCTCTCCCAGTCCATCCCAGTCCATCCCGGTCCATCCCAGTCCATCCAGGTCCATCCCAGTCCATCCCGGTCTATCCCAGTCCATCCCAGTCCATCCCAGTCCATCCCAGCTGCAGCTGGTCCGGGCTGGGGCAGAGCTCTCACACAAGGCACACAATAAAACTTGGAGTTACCACCCTGGAGCCTCCCAGCCTCCATCCATGTGTGCTGGGCTTGGGGTGGGTTGTGTTGCCTGGACAGTGGGGACAGCCCCTCGCTGTCCCCTCCATCCCCTGGCTCAGGGGACAAAGGCTGGGCTTGCAGGGTGGGTGACATTTGGTACCGTGGAACAGAACTGGGATGAATTTTCCAGCTGAGCCAAGAGGTCTTGAAGGGAAAAGAAGCAACAGCAAAACCTTCAATCACCTCCTAATGCCCCAAATCCTGGGTATCCCCACTGTGCCAGGGGAGCTGGGTCTCCTGGCACATCCCTGGCACCAATTCCAGCCCTGTCGCTCTCTCCCACACCCCAACTGGCACTGGGAGTCACCCAAGTCCTTTCCCTCCCAGCCAAGGGGGAGCCTTCGTGGCCCAGAGCTGGTGTTTAAAGCATTAAATTAAATTAAATTAAAAAATGTTTGTGGGGTTTTATATCTTCAGGAGTTTCAGGATCATGATAAGGGGGGTGGTCCCAATGGAAAAGCTTCTTCCTTTTCCCAAATCCACCGAGGAGACTCATTCCAGGCTCAGCCCCTCCGTAAATTTGGGCATGAGAGGGCACTGAAGCACCACGAGGATCGGGAGCTACAAAATTCCTTCTACCCTTTCCTCCGGGCTCAGAGTGGAGCAGACACATCCTGAGACTGCCCCTGCTTCACCCCATGGAATCTGTGTCCATCCTGGGTCCTTCCCTGGAATTACACCCCTCTGAAGGGTCTCATAGCCGAGCTGAGATTTGTGGAGCTGGGACCAGAAAAAAACAATCAAACTCCTCAGGATTTGTGGGGTTTGAGGTCAAACATCTGCAGAGAAAAATCCCCTTCACCTGCTAGTGTTGGAGCCACTGGGAATCGGGAGCTGGAGCTGTTCAGAATCAGGAGCTGGAGCTGGTGGGAATTGGGAGCTGGAGCTGTTCAGAATCAGGAGCTGGAGCTGTTCAGAATCAGGAGCTGGGGCTGTTCAGAATCAGGAGCTGGAGCTGTTCAGGATCAGGCCTCAGCTGTGCTCCACAAACCTGGCAGCTGTTAATTGATATTAATCTCATCAATGCAAATCATATTAAGCTCCCTGGACCCTTCCCAATGGCAGTGCTGATAATTCCCTATAAATCAAATTTAGCGGCCCATAAACATTGGAACATCCCACGGCCATTTTCACCCTCCTAAAAAACCATCAATTGTTGCCTGCCTGGATTAGAGGGAATAAATTCCGGAATTTATCTCCCTGCCAGGATCATGGACAAAACCACATAAATGACACACTTGGAAGCTGCTTTTGTGTTGATTGTTACGGAGCTGCTGCTCCTCGGCTCCTTCAATCTACTCAAAATGGGGATAATTGAGGGATTTGAAATCCTTCAATGCTTAAATGATAAAGTTTCTGCTTTTCCGAGCCCTCAAACACCTGTGGGAACAATTTTCATGCAGGTGAGGAGAAAGAAACAACTTTGTAAGGATCAGGGTTTGGGAAGAAGGAGAATAAATCCCTTTATTTTCTATTTTTAGGGGTGGGGGGAAAGGAGAAAGGATCTGATAGAAGGAAAAAAGACTTAGGTGTTCTTATTCCAGTGGGTGCATCCCTGGAAGAGCTGAACATCCAGCAGGATAAGGAGCAAACAGGGAGTGGTGGCTGGGAGGGAATGGGGGAGGAAAGAGGTGATTCCAGCAGGGAGAGGTTCAATACATCTGAAGGAAGCGTTTTCCTGTGGAGCCCGGAGGGTTTGGGAGCTGCTTCATTCCCACAGGATTTATGGGAGTGGTGCTGGGAAGGTCTCAAGGTTGAACATCCCTAGGATGAGGAGAAAGGTGGGGACCAGGAAACTGAAAATCCTTGGGATGTATCTGCCTGTTGTGATTGTCCTCACACCAGGGACAGGCCTGAGCTTCCTGCAGGATCTCAATCCTTCCTTCCCTGGACACGCTGCTGGGATTTGCTGTGCAGGAGATGAGCATGGGGACATCACCTCCTCAGGGGACAGCCCCTTTCTCGGTGGCTTTCCCAGCCATGGAGTCACACAGGAGCTGCAGGTGGCCCCGTGTCCCTCCCAGCAGAGCTCTCCTCCCTCTCCCATCTCCTCTGCTTCCTCTCTTCCCGGTTTTCCTCCCTCCTCCTCCTGCCTGGCCAAGTTTGGAGCCTCTCCCCTGTTCTCCTGCCTCTCTCTGCTCCCTCCACCTTCTCCTCCAGGGCTGCTCAGGTGCTGGAGCTCCTGTTTCCATGGCAATGTCTCACCAGCTCCAGACTCCAGCACTTTTATCCCTGGAATGTCCCTGCACAGGAGCACTGCTGTCCCCTCCTCCTCAGGATGGAAACCCTGAGTGAAGTGGCCACCAAAACCCCCTGAAAGCCTCAAATCTTGGTGTGGCCACCCAGGCTGGGCACAAAGGCCAGGGCAGGGGTGTCCATGGCTGCTGGCTCGTCCCTTGCTCAGCCCCAGCCGGGTTCCATGGGCATGTCACCATGGATGGTGACACCTTGTCCCTCCTCCCTGTGCTTGGGGACAGGGAGGGATTGAGAGGGTTTGGACTTGGATTTATCCTTAGTTTCTGTCCCAAGAACACTGAAGTGACTCCAGGGGGATTATGGCTCAGGATAAATATCCAGGGACACTTCCCTTGGCACATCTGTGGGTGGGACAATATCCAAAGGCTGAGCATGGCCCCAGGGGACACCAGGATGGGCTCATCTTGGCTGTGTGGAAACCCTCCCAGAGGTTTGCAGGGAATCTGGGATTTTCCTGGGATGTCTCAATGCTGTGTCTGGAAGTTGTGGTTAGAAAAGGGGATCCTGCACTGCCACCGAGCACCTGGAGGGGCTGGAGGGCAGCGGCTCCAGAGGGGTGGGGAGCTCAGGGGCCAGCAGGAACCAGGATCCAGCAGGAATCAGGGTTCCATAGAAATCAGGATCCAGCAGGAATCAGGATCCAGCAGGAATCAGGGGCCAGCAGGAACCAGGATCCAGCAGGAATCAGGGTTCCATAGAAATCAGGATCCAGCAGGAATCAGGATCCAGCAGGAATCAGGGTCCAGCAGGAACCAGGATCCAGCAGGAATCAGGATCCAGCAGGAACCAGGATCCAGCAGGAACCAGGATCCAGCAGGAATGAGGGTTCCATAGAAATCAGGATCCAGAAGGAATCAGGGTCCAGCAGGAACCAGGATCCAGCAGGAATCAGGGGCCAGGATTTGTAACCAGGGAAGAGCCCTCCATGGGAATGGAGCTGCAGGAATCTGCAGAGGGGCTGAGCCCCAGCCCCAGGAAGGGTCTCCAAGGGATCTGATCCCGCTGGCCCCTCCATCAGCCGGAGTCTCCCTGGATGTCTGGGAGGTCTCCCCGCCCATGGAACTGGGTGTTCTTTAAGGTCCCTTCCAACCAAACCATTCCATGACTCTGCGATTCCATGCGCTGCCAGCCTGGATCTGCCTTTCCCCGCAGCCGAATCCAGCTTTTCCCGGGATGAAATAAACCCTCCCGGACAGCCGGAGCAGGGATGCTGCTGGATCCTGATCCCTGCGCCAACACTTCCCGGAGTATTCGGGGCACAGGCGGATCACAGGCTCCCCAATCCCTGTGTTTAATCCCAGTTTTCAATGGTGAAAGCCAGGAATGGTCCCGGGGGTGTCCCGGCTGTCACCTCCCCCGCGGGAGGCTCGGCTTTGATGTCTGCTCAGCTCGGATTGATTGATGGCTTTTAATGAGCGCTCCGAGCGCTAATTGCCACGCTAATGATCCCTCCGGATGTCCCGGCTGCCTTGGCTTATCCCGACAGCCGGGCTTGGAGTCGAGAGGTCGGGAATGGGAGCATCGTCGTGACAGCACCATCTCCTCGGCCGGATGTTTTCCAGGGGCTATTCCTGCATCCCACCAACTCCTGCTCCATCCTGCAGAGCCTCCTGTCGGGGTACGGGGTGGGCTCTTCCCATGGGCTTGGAATTCCGGCGAGTCCTGGCACATGGAAGCAGCTCATGGAGGGAATGATCCCGCTTTCTGCTGTGGGATCCTTGCAAGGATGGAAGAGGAAGCGAGAGGGAATTGGATCTCTGTGGATTTAATATTTTTCAGGAAAGGGCAGTGCTCAACAGGTTTGAGAGCCATGGAATTGTTTGGGTTGGAAGCCCAACCAGTGCCACCCTCCCACTGTCCCAGGCTGCTCCAAGCCCCATCCAACCTGGCCTTGGACACTTCCAGGGATGGGACAGGTAAATATTCCTCAGAAAACACCAATGAGCCTTCAATTGGACACGTCCACGTTTTCTGTGTGTTGGTGGCTGCTCCACCCAGACCCACTGGAGCTGCTCTTCCCTGCCCAGCTCACAGCCAAAGCCCTTTCCTGGCTGGATTTGGATTTGCCAGCCCTGGCCTGGCTTGGATTTGTCACCTCCAAGAGTGAATCCCCTCTCAGAGCTGAGCAGGGGGATAAGCAAGGAAGAACTTGGCCATGGCAGCTTAAAAAATCACCTGGGATTTTGGGATCCTGTGGGATGCAAGGACAGCAAGGCCTGGTCCCCATGCACAGCTGATGGAGATCCTGCAGATCCTGGTGGGCTGATGGAGATCCTCCAGCTTTGTGGAGGTTCTTGGCTGGATAAAGAGAGCCTCAAATTCGTGCCTTGTCCAAGACTTTGGTGATGGTTTGAGTGAGTTTGCAGAGAGCTGGAGGTTTCCTCTCCCTCTGGAGGACACCAGGAGGAGCTGGAATTCCTGTGGGATGTTTGCAGGGCACAGCAGTGCATGAGAAACCAAGCTGTGATTTTCACTCCTCACAGAATATCTCAGTTTTCTTTTTAACTCTTTCCTAAAAATAAGGATTTTCCTGTTATCCTCACAAAAGGGAGATCCCTCCTCAGACCCTGCCAGGTGAGAGATGATGACAATGACCTCCAGAGGTCTGTCCTGCTGTTAGGAATTTCTCCAGTGGATTTTATTTGCTTGTTCCCATCCCTCCTGCTTCCTGCAGCAGAGCATTCCTCCCATGGATTGGGAAGAAAGGCAGGGATGGGCCTGGATCAGGTCCCACTCCAGGTGGTCCTGAGCCTTCCTTCATCCCTTGACACATCTCCAGCTCCCTCCAGCCTTAAAATCTCAATAATTAAAGCCTCTCCTAAAGACAAACAGTGCCCAGGAAGATTTATCATTTCTGCTGCTGTAATTACCTGTCAGCATTAAAAGAATGGCCCTTTCCAGGGAACGCTGGGCCTGTTCTTTAATTAATTAATATGCAGCTTGTCATGCAAAATCAAGGTCATCAAGATGGAGATGGAGATGATGTCCCTGCACTGCTGCTCTCCACAGCCTGGCAGAGCCCTGGGAGGAGAGATTGGAGGACAGTGGGGAAGGTTTATTTGGGAATCTTGCTCCTCATGGGTCCTATTGGGCCAAAAATGTCTTTTTAATATAAATGATATCCTTCAAATTGAGACACCGAGGGTTTAGATGGGATATATGAGCCTGGAAGGGTGGGGAGACCCTGGCCCAGGGTGCCCAGAGCAGCTGTGGCTGCCCCTGGATCCCTGGAATTGTCCAGGGTATGACAGAGTTTGGAGCATCCTGGGGCAGTGGGAGGTGTCCCTGCCCATGGCAGGGGTGGAGCTGGGTGGGCTTCAAGGTCCCTTCCAAACCATTATGGAATTCTGGGATGATTCACTGCCCCTCCAGCCTGGGAATGCTCAGAGGAATTGCCATGGATTGGTTTGTGCCGGGACACATCAGGACAAGGTTTCTGCTTCCTGAGATCTGCTGCCTTTGGAATTCCTCTCCTGGGACTCCGCAGGAAGAGCTGGGAGAGCTGGGCTCATCCAGCCTGGAAAAAGCAGCCGGGGGAGATCTGAATTTTGGGTGTCTGAAAAACCACCAGGCCCCATGTCCGAGCCCCGGCTGGGCTGGTTCCTCTTGGAAAAACAGCCTGAAGAAAACTGGGATGTCACAGGGGCAGGAACCAACCCCTCAGTTCAGATATTCCATGGACACACAGGAAGAGATCTGACACCACGGGAAAGACAGGGATTTTCCCATTCTCCTGCTCATCCTCCCACTCCAATCCTGGTGTATCCCAGAAGATTTTGCTGCCTGTTCAGTCCTCTGGATCCCTTGGGATGCTGCTGTCCCTGGGCAGGATTATTTTCCTTGGATCACAGACTCTATTAGCATGAGGAATTGCTGCTGGAGCTCGGGAGACAAATGTTCCTGTTCTTCCTGAGAGGGATTCGTTGGGTTGGGATTGCACTGCCCATAAATTATGGAGACAGGCTCAATTCCAGCTGCTTTCCCAGCCCATAATTGGAACTCCATTAGAAATTGTAAACATGGACATTGGGATATAAATGCTCCTTTAAATTCATTGGAGTGGGGAGGGATGGGAGGGGGAGAGCAGGGAGCAGGGAAAATGGACAGGGAACAGGGAACAGGGATCAGATCCTCCAGCACCAGCCCCAGGGGATGAGGAAGGGGCTGTGGATCAGTTGTGGGGCAGATCCTTAAAATATGTGACTTTTGCTCCATTTATGGAGTAGCTCATAGAATCCCAGCATCTCTGAGGTTGGAAAGTCCCTCACCAAGTCCAGCCTGTGTCCCATCCCCACCTTGTCCCCAGCCCAGAGCCCTGAGTGCCACCTCCAGGTGTCCCTTGGGCAGCTCCAGGGATGGGCACTCCAAACCTCCCTGGGCAGTTCCAAGGCCTGAGCTCCCTTTCCATGGGGAAATTCCTCCCCCCTGAGCCTCCCCTGGCCCAGCCTGAGGCCGTTCCCTCTCCTCCTGTCCCTGTTCCTGGCAGCAGAGCCCGACCCCCCCGGCTGTCCCCTCCTGCCAGGGACTTGTGCAGAGCCAGAAGGGCCCCCTGAGCCTCCTTTGCTCCAGGCTGAGCCCCTTTCCAGCTCCCTCAGCCCCTCCTGGGGCTCCAGCCCCTTCCCAGCTCTGTTCCCTGCCCTGGACACGCTCCAGCCCCTCAGTGTCCAGGACGGATCCTCCTGGTCCCTCAGTGGGATAATCCCACTGCTGGAGCTGCTCCTCCAGGCTGGCTCTGGGACTGTCCCTTGTTCCAGCCACCCCTGACCCCAGGCTGGGCTCAGCATCTCCTTCCCATCCCGGGCTGGAATGTCTGCAGCCTCTGGCCAGCACCAGGCTGGAGCTGGAGGGTTTCTCCACGAAATGTGGGCTGGAAAAAACCCCACAGCCTTCTCCTGGATTTGTTATTGGATTCTTATTCTTATCCTTATCCTTGGCTGTTTCTGTGCATGTTTTCCTCCTGCTGAAATGTGAAATTCCCATCAAAAACTTAATTTTTCGCCCTCCCTTGCCTTGATTTCTATTTCCAGCCATGGCTGGCTGTGTTTCCCTGGAGATATTCCAAGGTGTGATCAGAGCTGTGCAGAGGTGATGGGGGCAGCTGGCTCGTGTCACCTCCTCTCCCAGCACGTGCTGACCTGGGTGACATTTATTTAATCTATTATTAAGTCATGGTTTGCATGGACAAAAGCCTTTGAGCCATCCATGGGGCTGAATTCCTGGGAAATCATTCTCCAAAGGAGCTGGGAACCTTCTGCTGTCGCCCTGAAAACTCAGCTTCTGAGCTTGCTGACATGGTTTTCTAAAGACTTTCCCAGGACAGTAACTGTAAACATAGATATGTGTACATTCTTTCTGTTACACGTCTTGTGATGGGCATCTCTCATGGCCAGTGCTGTGAGAAAGTGTTATCCTGACCATCCAATCCCTGGCTGTGGTCAGGAGCCTATAAATCCTGGGAGGAAAAATAAACTTTCTCTTTCTCTCACCACACCTCGACCTGTGTCCGTGTGATCTGTTCATCATCAGCGGCAACATCTGGTGAACCCCTACGTGTCTTGCACGTGTGTTACAGGGTACTGTCTAGCCTGTGGCTATGGCTCTTTTTGGGCTCTCTCCTACAGAGGGCCTGGTTCTGGAGATATGGTATGCGGTGTTGGATCAGAGAGGGATTGACGTTTCGGATGCTGAGTTTCAGCAATTGTGTATGGCAGGGATGAGGGTTTTTTCCCTGTGGTTGAAGTGATGTTTTCTCAGTCGGCTTGGGACGCTGTAGGCGATTCCCTGATCGAGGCTCTGCTGGTCGGTTATGAGCCCCGGGTGCTCCGGCTGCTCGGGATCTGGCGAAGGTGCGGCTTTCTGAGGTCGGGTCCCGAGGTCGGCTCCCCCGGGATCGCCGGGGCCCCCGGCGGGTTGAACGGGGCCGCCGTGGGACCGGTGGGCGTGATCCCCCCTCGGCCCGTGCCCCGGCGGTGTAGGTCCAGGGCGGGGTTGGATCCCTGCCGGCAGGCTGTCCGGGGCGGGGTTGGGTCCCTGCCGGCAGGCTGTCCGGGGCGGGGTTGGATCCCTGCCGGCAGGCTGTCCGGGGTGGGGTTGGATCCCTGCCGGCAGGCTGTCCGGGGCGGGGTTGGATCCCTGCCGGCAGGCTGTCCGGGGTGGGGTTGGATCCCTGCCGGCAGGCTGTCCGGAGCGCCGCGGACCCGGGGGGTGTAACCCCTCCTCGGCCCGCGCCGCGGCGGTGGAAGCCCGGGGCAGGGTCGCCGCCTCCGCGTGCCCTCCCGGCGCAGACCGATGAGGGGGTGCCTGAACGGGGGTGGTGCCGGCCCCGGGGGATGCCTCGGGGTCCGTCCCATGTCCGTGCTGCGGCTGGGCCGTGCCCTGCCCCACGGTGGGGGGACGGGCCGGGCCCGGGCCCCATGCCGGATTCGTGGGGCGGGGGCACGAGTGCTGCGGGTGCTGCGGACGCGGGGCTGGGTTCTGCCGGCCCTGTGCTGCCGGATTCCCGTCCTGCGAGCCCGGGTTGTTCCCTGGCAGCGGAGCGGGACGGTGCTGCGGCTTCCCCGGCTGTGCCTTTACCGGCGCCCCGGTTCCCCCCCGCGCCGGGAGCGGGCTGTGCCGAGCTGCCTTCAACCCACCCCACCTCGGGTTCCCGGGCAGCGCCTGAGCCTGCGGCTGGAGCCAGGCCTCCCCCGTCGCCTCCTGCGGCTGTGGCAGACCAAGGTCCTGAGCTGTTTACCACTGGCTCCAGTGGTGCTGCCGCGGGACAGAAGCCGGTGGCCTTGACGGGCCAGGGGCCCCAGGCTGCTGGAGCCTCTTCAGCTGGCCTGTGGACCTTGTCCTCCTGTAAGATGACTGTGCAGCTGAGCATATCAGGCATTCCATGTGCTTCTGAATGCTTTGGTCCGGTGGGTGAGGGCATGAGTGCTCTTCTTGTGGCCTGGTTGAATGCCACTGCTCAAGGCACCATTGCTCACCTAGGGGACGTTGATTCGGATTTCCTGGGGTGCATTTCTGCCATGAGTTCCACACTCACCCCTCTTGTTCTTATCCCCGAGGGACCCAGATTTGCTCACCTTGTGCCTTTTGAGTTTTATGTTCGCAGAGCTGAGAATCAGCTGAGGGGAGATGGTGGCTTCGGGTTCCCTGGACTTCCCTGGGTCACTGGACTGCTGTTCTGCAGCCAGAGATCATCCTGAACGGGTCTGCATCCTGTCCATCCTTGGTGAGATGCTGTCAGAGATTAGCTTCCATGGATTCTAGACACTGGCATGGACATCACGATTGTCTGGTTTGCTGATGGACCCTTGGACCCGATGCTGAGGCACTCAACACAAAGAAGAACTTGAGACTGACTCTTTGTTCAGCAGATTCTGATTGTATGGAGTATTGTATTTTTCCTGTTATTTATCTTTTGATTGTTTATAATGTTGCTAGTTTCTTTGTTCATTTTTCTTTTTTTCTTTTCTTTTTATTGGACCAAAAAGGGTGAGATGTCGCCCTGAAACTCAGTTTCTGAGCTTGCTGACATGGTTTTCTAAAGACTTTCCCAGGACAGTAACTATAAACATAGATATGTGTACATTCTTTCTGTTACACGTCTTGTGATGGGCATCTCTCATGGCCAGTGCTGTGAGAAAGTGTTATCCTGACCATCCAATCCCTGGCTGTGGTCAGGAGCCTATAAATCCTGGAGGGAAAAATAAACCTCTCTCTTCTCTTCACCACACCTCGACCTGTGTCCGTGTGATCTCTTCATCATCAGCGGCAACATTCTGCTGCCGCAGGGGGGGCCCAAGGAGAATGTGGGGGAGGAGATGGAGGGACCGGGATGTTCTGGGTGGGACCTGAAGGTTCTGGATGTGCAGGAGAAAACCTGGAAATGCAGGATGTGGGATCAAGGTCCAGTGTGGGATATGGGATAGAAAACAGACACTGATCCATCGGAAATTTGGAATCCTGGTGCTCTTCCAAAAAGCGTTTGGGGCTGTTTGGTGTCCCCAGATCTTGAATAATTCCATGGAGGTGTTAATTACCTTAATTAATCACACCAAGGTGTGAGGGTGGCTCAGGGGGTCCCCAAAGCACCAACAACCCCAGGGGACAGCAGGAGCTGTGGGGGCAGCTGGGGACATCCTCCCTCTGCTCCTCTTCCCCAGGCAGCCATGGACCATGGGGACAAGGGGAACGGGGACATGGGGACATGGGGACATGGGGATGTGGGGACACTGACACACAGGGACATGGGGACATGGGGACATGGGGACATGGGGATGTGGGGACATGGGGACATGGGGACACAGGGACATGGGGACACAGGGACACGGGGATGTGGGGATACTGACACACAGGGACATGGGGACACGGGGATGTGGGGACACTGACACACAGGGACATGGGGACACGGGGATGTGGGGACACTGACACACAGGGACATGGGGATGTGGGGACATGGGGATGTGGGGACACAGGGACATGGGGACAAGGGGATGTGGGGACATGGGGACATGGGGATGTGGGGACACGGGGACATGGGGACATGGGGACATGGGGACATGGGGATGTGGGGACATGGGGACACAGGGACATGGGGATGTGGGGACACCGACACACAGGGACACGGGGACACAGGGACATGGGGACATGGGGATGTGGGGACATGGGGACACAGGGACATGGGGATGTGGGGACACCGACACACAGGGACATGGGGACACGGGGATGTGGGGACACTGACACACAGGGACATGGGGATGTGGGGATGTGGGGATGTGGGGACACAGGGACATGGGGACAAGGGGATGTGGGGACATGGGGACATGGGGACATGGGGATGTGGGGACATGGGGACACAGGGACATGGGGACATGGGGACATGGGGATGTGGGGACATGGGGACACAGGGACATGGGGATGTGGGGATACTGACACACAGGGACATGGGGATGTGGGGACATGGGGATGTGGGGACACAGGGACATGGGGACACTGGTCTGAGGTGCCTCTGGCATGAGGATCCCCGGGAATGGTCACAACCCAACCCAAGAAGCATTTGGACAACGCTCCTGCTGGGATTGTTGGGGTGTCTGTGCAGGGCCAGGAGTGGCACTGGATGATCCTTGTGGGTCACTTCCACCTCAGGATATCCCATTTTTCCATGATTTTCCATCCCTTCTTGGCTCGGGGACCAAGGCAGAACCTCCCTGCCAGCATTCCCATGGAACTGGAGAGAGGGCAGGGATTGGAGGCAGAATTAATTCCCTGCAAACACCAGGCACTGCTCACTGACTCCTCTCCTGGATTAGCATTGTTTATTAATTAGATAATGGATAAGACTTCCTGGGAATCTTTGTTCAAATCCCAGCAAATTTGCTGGGCAAATATTGATGGCTCTGAGCACCAGGAGCAGAACAGAGCTCGGGTTTATTAGGAATAAATCAGGCTGGACAAACTTAATTACATTTTTGATGGAATTGCTAAATTAGGGGCTGGAGATGTTCATAGATCCTGATTTTAGTCAAGTGCTCATCTGGGCTGAGTGTAAATCCCTGGGAAATGTCACTGCAGGGATTCAGGGATGGCCATGGGAAGAGTGGGATCGTGGATGAAAGGGGTGGGAACTTTCTTGCTGCTGGTGCTGGGGTGTCCCAAGGCCAGGCTGGAGCGCCTGGGACAGGGAAGGTGCCCCTGCCCATGGCACTGGGTGGGCTTGAAGGTGGCTTCCACCCCATTCTGTGATTCTGGGATTCTGGGATTCTGGGAATTGTGCCCCACGTGAGGGTGTGAAGATAAACCCTGGGATGAGGGATCAGGAAATGAACATGTTCAGCACAGAGGGCTGGTGGGGCATAAACACCCAAAGGGGGACAATGGGAGACCATTGTCCCCAAAGGGACAATTTTTATGGAAAACAACAGGGAACAGATCCAAAATGAGTCCAGTGTGAAAGCTGGGCACACTGCAGGGGTGGGCATGTTTGAGGTTTTATTTCCCTACATTTATTTCCATCTGATGGGAAGACCTTTCCCAGGATCTCTTCAATTCTTTGTGCTTCCCCAGCCAAAATCCTTTAACTGGGACAAGCTCCTTCCCGCGGCATCCAGGTGAAGGCAGCGGGAGAAGGGATCACAGCTCATCCCGGGGCTGCTCCGCTCCTCCTGCTCCGGCCGGGATCAGCTCCCTGCGGGAAAGGACAGCCAGATCCCAGTGCCAGCCTGCTGGGAACGGGCCGGGACCGCGGCCTCGCCTGGCCCTGGGGAGAAAGAACCAGCGGGAATGGCCGGGAGCATCCCCAGAGGGAATTCCGGGAGCATCCCCAGAGGGAATTCCGGGAGCATCCCCAGAGGGAATTCCAGGAGCATCCCCAGAGGGAATTCCGGGAGCATCCCCTGAGGGAATTCAGGAGCATCCCCTGAGGGAATTCCAGGAGCATCCCCAGAGGGAATTCAGGAGCATCCCCTGAGGGAATTCCAGGAGCATCCCCAGAGGGAATTCCAGGAGCATCCCTAGAGGGAATTCAGGAGCATCCCCAGAGGGAATTCCGGAGCATCCCCAGAGGGAATTCCAGGAGCATCCCCAGAGGGAAATCCGGGAAAATCCCCAGAGGGAATTCAGGAGCATCCCCAGAGGGAATTCCGGGAACATCCCCTGAGGGAATTCCCAGGAGTGTTCCCCAGAGGGAATTCCGGGAGCGTTCCCCAGAGGGGGAGGCAAGGATGGTCGGATGGTGCTGCTGAGAGGCTGCGATTTAACAGGATTTGCACAGGGTGCTGTGATCCCGAGGGACATTCCTGCCTCATCCCGTGTGGACACGATCCCTCTTCCTTTCCCTACCTTGGCCATCCCAGCCCACTCTGAGCTCATCCGAGCTCCTTTTGCTCCCTGTGGTGCTGATTTACAGGTGGGAGAGCTGGGAATGTTCACCTGGAGAGGAGAAGCTCCAGGGAGAGCTCAGAGCCCCTTGCAGGGCCTGAAGGGGCTCCAGGAGAGCTGGAGAGGGACTGGGGACAAGGGATGAAGGGACAGGAGGCAGGGAATGGCTCCCAGTGCCAGAGGGCAGGGCTGGATGGGATATTGGGCAGGAATTGTTCCCTGGCAGGGTGGGCAGGCCCTGGCACAGGGTGCCCAGAGCAGCTGGGGCTGCCCCTGTGTCGTGGTTTTGAACCAGTAATTAACAAAAAGGGGAAAAAAGAATTATTTATTTCTTGCTGTGAGATATGGATTAAAATAAGAGCAAACCAGGCATAAAACTTAAAAGGAATAAAGAAGAGTTTATTGACAAACTACAAGAATAAGAACACTAGAATAAACTTTTAGAAAAACCTTTTCATTTCTCACTGCTCACTATTCTTTTGTTTACATGACAACAGAGACAAAAACTGTATAATTTTGATGGTTTAAACAGTTCTAATTCTTTCTATAGTCTTTTCCTCAGTTTCTGTAGAGAAACAGAAGTTCCTTTCTGTTAATTTATGGAGTTTGTCACAAGAAAACTATTTTTGTTATAGTTTCTCGTTTCTCTGATATCAGCTGCTCAGAGCTACTGTTATTAAAGCCCACCCCTCCCATTCCACATCACTCTGAAACGTGTTATGGGTCATGAGTTTGAAGATAGCATTTTTAAGGATAAGTTTGTCAAAGGCAAAAAGGTATTCTTCATCTGCTTCTGTGAGCTTCACTAAGAAACAGTTTTCTCATTGCCTCTCAAGGCTTCAAATCTCTCAGCACTTCACTATACCACAATTACTTCACTTTTTACTCAAATTTACACTTTGAACACTTTATTCCTCTCCATACTCTATTATGAATTAAAGAGGTTTTTTTTCAGGACTTCATTGTCTATCTCCATAGTTTTAACAGAAAGATATTTCAGCTTAATTAAAGCATCTTCTTAATTCTCTACCTTTCTTGAAGTCTCTTTTCTTTCTTGCCACTAGTAGTTTATAGAGTCTCTTTTCATGTTGATCACTCTCCTTTTCTCTTTCTGGATGAAAAGATTAATCCGCAAGTCTCATCTAGATAAGAAAGAGTTAAAATCTTGCCCAAGCTTTTGTAGATGGTTCGGTGATCTCTGCTGAACAGGAGCTGGAGCCGTCTGCGATGGAAAGTTCCTCATAGCTGCTTTAGAGCGTGGTCTCCGTCTCTGCTTGCAGCAGGTTTAGAGCTTTTTTTTCTTCTTCACTCAGCAGTTTTCTAGTGAATGTAGTTACAGCAAAACCTCCAGCTGAACCAGAGATCGGGCCTGGCCCGGCCCAGCCCGACCTGGCTCGGGGCAAGCCTCATCTCCCGGCCGGGAGACGAGAGACGCGGCAGGCCCGGCCCGGCCCCCACCCAGCCGCATGGCTTAGGCAGAGAACCGGAGGCCAGCCGGAGCTCCACCACCCTTCACAGTCAGGAAACAAGGAACAACTACAGACTTCTGGGTGTACACTTTAAGGTGGGGTTCACAAGTTGATTCTACTTTTCAATGGCTAAAACTGCTGTCAATTCTCAGCAATGACCGATAATTGGTCAGGAGAAAAGACTCCCAGGAGACCCCAGCAACTTTAACTTTCTTAAAGGTAAAGGAACTCCATGACACCCTGGATCCCTGGCAGTGCCCAAGGCCAGGCTGGACATTGGGGCTGGAGCAGCCTGGGACAGTGGGAGGTGTCTCTGCCATGGCAGGCGGGCACTGGATGGGTTTAAGGTCCCCTCCAACCCAAACCAGCCTGGGATTCTTTCTCTGTGGTGAGGAAGCTCCCAGGGGGTCAGGGGAGGATTCCTCTCGGATCCAGGGATGTTCAGGTGCTTTTTGCCAAGTAGAGCAGCAGCAGAGGGAAGATCTCAGGCCACCTCTCCAGAGGAGAACACCCTGCTGAGTCCCCTCCCAGTGCTGGAGGATCCCAGGATGCTGAGCTGTGGTTTGGGGAATTCAGGGATACCCCAAACTCTGCCCTGGGTTTCCTGTCCATGTTCCCAGTGCTGAATTAACCTCTGAACCCCAGCTCTGCCTCTTGTCAGCTCCTCTCCTCTCCTTTGTCATTCCCTGATTTTCAGCCCTTGGCACTCACTTTCCCTGGAACCACAATCATCTCCCCCAGAAACTCCTGGAAGGTTCTGTGAGGTTTTTTCCAGGCTCTCTGCTCTTTATCAAAGAGTCCTGGAAAATCTGGTTTGCCACTCCTGGCTGGCTTTTAAATCTTTTACAGGCTCCTCTTCCTCCCTTCTGTTCTCCTCCATCCCAAGTAAACAACTGAAATCAGGCTCAGAAAATTGAAAATTTTATTGTTTCTTCAGATCTTTCTGTGCCAATGCCCAGAATTTTGCTGGCACCTGTCCTGTTCCTGGGATTCATCCATCACCTACCGCCAAGAAAACCCTTTCTCCAGGTTGGGAGGAGCCTTTTTTCCCATTAGTATTTGATGTTGGATAAATTCCCCCAAGCTCTGGGCCTGGAATTTCAGCAGCTCTGGATAGAGGATGCAAGGGAAGCCTGAACTGGTGGATAAGGAAAAACATTCCCAAGGGTTCAGCTGCATCCTGGGAAGGCAGATTGTCCTCTGTTCCTGCTTTTTACTCCTCTTTTCCTGCCTTTTATCCCTCTGCTCCTTCTGTTATTCCTCTGCCCGAGACCCACTCGGGGTTTGTGCTGAGCATCCACTGGGGAGCAAATCCATAAAACTTTGGGAGGTGGATCCAGGGGGGATCAGGCTCTTTCTCCCCAGAATAAGTGACAGGACAAGAGGAAACCACCCCAGGGCAGGTTTAGGGTGAATTCCAGGGAGAATTTCTCAGGAATGGGGAAAGGTTGGCCAAGGCAGGGCTGGAGTCCCCTGGGGGTGGTTGGACTCAGCTTGAAAGGAGTTTTCCAACCAAAACAATTCCAGGAAATAGGGAGCAGTGGAATTCCCTGGAATAAGTTGCTTTGTAGCTGGTTCTGGAGGCAGAACTTTGGGTCTTGGGGCAGTCTGGATAGGGGTTTCATGGAATTAAAGTGGGAATGTGGCTCTTCCTGTTCTGCAGCACCTTTGAAAGGAGTGAAGGCTTTTTTCTGCTTTATAAAGTAAAAGAGAAAATGAAGCAGCTCTTTAAAATCAGCCCAGTTCTGTTTGAACTCCTCTGTTTGGGGCCTCTGAGCATCACCCCAGGTCCTGCTCTTCCTGCTCCAACTCTGATTCGAAGGAAATCCCTCCTTCTGTCATCTTAATATTCCTTTGGTCTTGGAAAAATGCATCCCAGGCAGCTGCTGGCAGGATTTTGCCTCTTGGGGTGAACCTGCCTGAAGGAAAAAGTGATCCAAGAGCAAAAACTCTGGGTTTGGGTTGAAAATAAACAAATTAAACAACTCAATGGGGATTTTATTCCTGCCACGTCAATGAAAAGCAGGAGAAGGAAGGGGTGGAATGTTGTGGAATGAGCTTTCTCGGAGTTCTTAGAGGGAAATTAAAATGTTTTGTGTTTTTATTTTATTATAAGGTGTTTGCAGGGATGGTTGGAACAACCTCCTGTGGGGAGTTAAAGGGGGTGGTTGTGGGATTGCAGGGTTGGAACACAGAGGGAATGTTCTCAAAAAGCAGAATTTGCCTGAAAATGGGGATTCAGAGAATTCCAGAATTATTTGGGTTGGGAGGGGCCTTAAAGCCATCCATGGCAGGGACTCCTCCCACTGTCCCAGGCCCCTCCAGCCTGGCCTTGGGCACTGCCAGGATCCAGGGACAGCCCCAGCTGCTCTGGGAATTCCATCCCCACCCCCCCAGCCAGGAATTCCTTTCCAATATCCCACCTAACCCAAACCCCTTCCTTTGGACTCTCTTCTCTTTTAGAGCCACTCCCAGCACTCCAGGCTGTCCCCTCCTCCTGTGGGATCATTTCCCTCCCATCCCAGCCCGGGGGACAGAGCAGCTGGAAGTGTCCAAGGAATGACTGGACACAGCCCAGGACCATCCATTCCTATGGATCCCAGGATTCTGCTGGGCCTCTCCCAAACTTTTTAGACAGCCCCAGAAGGAAAATTTTCCTTTAGTGCATCCTTCAGGGTTTCCTGAGAACTGGAAGAACCTCGAAGGAATTGGCCCAAATTTTGGGATGATCCTTAAGGCCCTTCCAACCCAAGCCTATGAAAACCCTTCTAATCTGGAAGGTTCCATGAAGGAAAAGCTGGAATTGTGGCTCCTGGGACAGTTTGTCTCCCACCCTCTGCTTGCTTCCCACCCATGGCCAGAGGGCTGAGACTTCATCCATTAAATTTGGGGGGGAATTTGGGATTAAACCCTTCCCTGGTGGGATTCCAGTAGGGCTGAGGGGCAGGGCAGCTCCTGTGGCTCCTGCTGGATCCATTCCACCCTTTTTCAGCAGAGGAAATTGTCCCTGAGGGTCCTTCTCCAGCACTTTTTGTGGCATCGTGTAAGGGAAAGCAAAGAAAATGTTTAAGGCAGTAAAAAATAAGTGGAAAAGGGTTTTTAGGGAGCTGTGAGCTGAGGATGAGGCCTCATTTCAGCAGGAGCACTGGAGAAATGGAATTTAAGCTGCATTTTATGGGAAAAGCAGCAGAGGATAAAGTGTGGATCACCTTATTCCAGTTACTGCTTCCCTCTGGAAATTGTGCTGGAGGTTGGGAAGAAATGGGAATTGCAGGGGTTTGTGTTTCCAGAAGGTTTTGAGTGGGTTTTAATTTTGGGAAGAGCATCCTCTCCTTTCTTTGGGAACTCTCCTGATTCCCATCAGCTCTTGGAAGAGAGTCCCCAGCAAAGACTCCCCCATCAGAGCCTCATTAACATCCTGAGCTAATTATACTCATTAACAAGAGCCCCTGAGCCACAGCCTTGCAGGTCCCAAGCTACTGTGAGGGGACAAACCCTGCTGGTGCTTCCCAAGGAATTCCTGGATAGCCCTGGATAACAACTGCCCCACATTTAAAGTTCCCAACCCTCCAGAGCTCCCTCCGTGGTGTCCCAACAGGAATTCTTTAGGCCTCGTCTGGAGGGGTTTCTGACCTGGAAGAAGCTCCCACTGGGGTTGGGGTGGCACCACCTGTTCCAGGTGGATTTGGGGAGGGGATTTGGGATGCCCTGGGAGGGGAAGGGGTGGGTTCTTTCCCTGCTGGGTTTTGTGGGCTCTTCCCAAGCCAAGGAGCTGCTCTGGGATGAGGGAGAGGAGGAGGAGCTCAGGCTGCTGGTGCTGGGCTCAGCAGAGCTGCAGTGGCTCTGGTGGCACTGGTGACACCTGCAGCAGCTGGCCTGAGGTGGCCTTGGCTGTGTTTGGGATGTTTGGAGTCTCCCTGGCCAGGGGAGCAGGGCTGGGATCCCAAACCTGGCCCAGGATTTCACCCTGTGCCCCAAGGGTGCCTCTGCTCTGGGAATCCTGGGAAAGATCCAGGGGTTTCTTGTTCCCAGATGGTTCCAGAAGTGACCTCCACCAAGGGATGGAATCTGTCTGTCCATGGGGAGCCTCTGTCTCCTTCCCAACGCTCCCAGCCTTCATTTGCCTTCACAGCCCTTTCCTGCCCTCATGAGTAGCAGATAAAATCCTTTCCCTCCTCCTCTGCCCTGATGATCCATGGAGAGCAAATCCAAGGGCAAATCCTTCCTGAAACATGTGGGAATCTTTGTGGTGTCCTCAGGATGCCTGGCTTGTGTCAAACTGACCATGGAAAACACAGACACGGATCTGCTTTCCACAAAAGCTCAGGTGAGCTCCTCTGGGTGGGGCTGAGAACAGGATCAGGGAATATCCTGAGCTGGGAGGGATCCACAGGGATCAACCATTCCCAATCCTGGCCCTGCCCAGACAGCCCAACAATCCCACCCTGGCCTGGGAGGGTCAGCCAAGCCTTGGGGCCGTGACCGTTCCCTGGGAATGATGATCCCTAAGGTCTGGGTTAGGGTTTGGATTCCCTGGTGAGACTTTCCTTGGGTTTTTCATGTGGGAGATGATTTTTGGGAACCAAGGATGAACAAGGCAGCCCTTGCTCAGGTGTTTGAGCTCTCTGGAATTTTCTCCTTTGTGCCCCAGTTGGGTTTGCCCCAATTTGGAAATTTCTTGTCTCTTTAGAGGCTTCAATAATTCCCATTCCATAGTGGGGAGCTCTGGGATGGCTTTGCTCATGGAAAATAAGGCAGATAAAGTTGGGATTCAGCCATGTGAGAAACAGCTGGATGGATTTAGGTGGGATTTTGGGAAGGAATTGTTCCCTGTGGGGGTGGGGAGGTCTGGGATGGGATTCCCAGAGCAGCTGGGGCTGTCCCTGGATCCCTGGCAGTGCCCAAGGCCAGGCTGGAGGGGCTTGGAGCAGCCTGGGACAGTGGGAGGTGTCCCCAAGGCAGGGGTGGCACTTTAAGGTCCTTCCCACCCAAACCATTCCAGGATTTTAACCCAAACCATTGCAGGATTTGAACCTCTGCAATACCAAAACAAAAACCCCCGCGCTGGTCCTTGGCTCTCCCTGTCCTGGTGATTCCCCTTGGGAGCATCCACAGCCGCTCCTCCCTCCCCAGGGCGGCTCTGCAGGAATTCCTGGAGCTCAGTCCTGCTTCAGCAGCTGCAGCATCCGTCCCGGGGTGACTCTGTGATGCCTGTACCCCCAGTCACCTGGTTTATGTTCCATATTAAGTTCCGCACTTTCAGACTGGCTCAGAGAGCAAAGGGGGGAAGAAGGAGCCGCAGTTTGTGTTGAGAAAGAGCCCTCAGTCCCCCACATCCTGCTCCTGGATGGTGCTGTCTGCAGCACGGACAGACAGCGGGACACAGCTCTCCCTGGCTCTTAGGTAGTTTTTAGCTAGCTGAGGCAGGGAAGTTCCCCAGAGTGTTTCCCTTTTTCCTTGGATCTGTTCAAACCTGCTCTGGCCTGAAAACACAGCCAAACCCCGGGAGCTCAGGCCTGTGGCCCACCGGGGCCTGGGCCTCGGCACTTTCCAGCACCGGAGGGACTGAGGAGAGACTGAGAGAGCTGAGCTACACCCCATGGAAAGGACTTGGTCTGGCTTTGCCATCTCATCAAACAGCCAGAGGTTTTATTGTTTAATTTCATTCAATTTCTGTTAAATAAACAGGTTTTTCCACTTTTCTCCAAGGAAATCCCCATTTGGAGGTTCTCTCCAAACCAGGACAGCATCCCAGGAAATCTCCAGGATTTTCCCCCCGGAGCAGCCACAGGAGTGAGGGGCGCCCCCAGCTCCAGCAGCTCCAGGTGAGTTCCAGCTGCTGCTTGGTCATTCCAGGTAGAGGCAGCACAGGAATATTCCCTGTTTCCATCCCTATTTCCACATGGATTCTTTGGGAGCTGCCAATTTCGCTCCTGATTTTGGTTTGCTCAGTGAGCAGTAATGGGAAAAATTGATTTTTCTTTAATGAGGTTTTTTGTTATTTATTTGTTAAATTCCCAATAAAACAAACAGCTGGGAGCTCTGCCAGGCTGGAATTCATTTTCCACTGGATCTCCAGCTTTGCTTGGGCTCCTGGAGGTCATGGAAAAATGGGAGAGGAGCACCAGGAGCTGTAATTCCATGTCCTGGATGTCTTTATTATATGGATAAAGGGGGGATTTATGGTGAATGAACATTTTGGCCTCCAGGCGAGGATGGGGGAGCAGCTCCCACATTCCCAAACTCTGAGCCAGAGCACACAAACCAAAACCAGCCTGGATTTTCCACTCCAGCAGATCCTTCCTGGGACAAAGGCGGATCCTCCAAGGCTCCAATAAACCTTTAAAAACCTTTAATTGAAACCCCATCAAGCCTGTAAAAGCCAATCCTGTTCATGACCCGCAGTGGTGTGTGTGGGGCTTGTTCCCATGGACCTGGGTGGTGACAAGGGACAATTCCAGGTGTCCCCAGATCAGCCTCTCCAGGGCTATCCCAACCTGAGAGAGAAGTGGGAGCTTCCTGCTCTTACTTGCATTCAGAAATCTGATTAAAATTAATATTTTACTTAAATAATGCTGGGTTTGGAGGCCACAAGAGCTGTGGGGCTGGAAGCAAATTCCCACTGGCTTCTATCCCCCTGGAATGGGGTTTTTGGGTGGAAAACTTGGAAAACTGGAGGTTATGTGTGAAAAAGCACTCTTATTATTTTTGAGAAATCAACTTTGTGCACAAAGGCACAACCCCAGGGTTTGAAGGTAAGGAGGATCCTTTGATTCCTCAATAAAAGTTGGATGCAAGGAAAACAAAGGGAAGCAGTTAAAAACCTGGGATAGGGATGGGCTGGAGAGGGAGATGGGAGCTGTCACCAAACATCTCCAAATCAGCCCTGACGCTGCTCCCTGAGGAATGGCTTTGGAAAGACAAGGAAGGGGTGAAGAAACAGCCCCTTTTATTCCATCCCAAACCCATCCTTTGGTCCTGAAGGAAGGGAAAACATTTTATGTGTCCAGAGAGACGTGAGGAATGTTTGTCAGAAAAATCCCTCATCCTCCATCAGGAGGGAACAGGGAATTGGTGCTAAACTGGGCCTGGAAAAGGAGCTGTTTCTAAACTGGGCCTGAAAGGGACAGAGATGAAGGCAAAGCTCCCACTTTAGACCAAATCCTTTGGCAAAATGGAAGGGAAGAACATTTCCAAGCTGCAGCACAGAGAAATGGGGATGTTTTCCTCGGAGTGGGTGATCCAGGGAGAAGCAGCTGTTTGGGGAGACATTTGATGTAATCAAACTCTCAGGTTTGTGACAGGAACAATTGGCAGGGGCACAATTACAGCCAAACCCTTGGGATCCAAGAGGAAAACAGAGGGAAGGGGAATAAAAGGAAGTGTGGCAGAGCTCTGGAAATGCCTCCCCACCTCAGCCTGCTCGGAGACCTGGATTTCCCAAGGTTTTGGGGGAATTGACACACTAGGAATGTTCCCTCCTCCGAGCACCTGGGTGGTTGTGGTCCCTCAAGACTTTGGTGGCTCTGCCAGGCCACGCTAGCCCGGCAAAGTTTGGGAATGAGTCCTCAGGGAGTGTTCTTGGGATGCATCCCCAGGATGTGGGAACCAATGTGGGACACCACAAACGGCTTTTGAAGGATCTCTTTGTGCTGCCCCTCGTTTGTGCTGTTGCTCATTGAGGTGGGGCTGGACCAGGTGCCCTTTAAATGTCCCCTCCAACCAAACCACCCTGGGATTCCATGGTTCTGGGATTCTGGGATCTTTGGGGTTGGGATTCTCCGTGTTCTGACCTTCCCGTCCTGCCCTGAGCACCCTTGGGAATCCCATCCCAGGGGTGGGGCTGTGAGCAGGCTGGGCTGGGCTCACGGGGGCTCCTGCACTTGTTGGGGTGACCTTGGCTGGGTGCCACGAAAGCCTCTATGGGACAGGGAGAGGAAATAAAAAGAAGAATTCAGGAGTTGAGAGGAAGAGAGGGAGAGATCCCTCCCGAATACCATCACGGACACGCCAGATAGAGCTTGGGGATGTTACTTGAATTTATTCCCAAGAAAATCAGAGCAGGAGAAAGAGAAGCAGGATGAATCTCGACACCCCCTCCCCCTGGCCCTCCTTTCCAGGCTCTCCCTCGTCCCTCTGGCAGCGCAGGGAGATGGGAATGGGGCTCAGGGCCAGCTCATCCCGCGCTGCTCCTGCTCAGGGACAGTGCTTGGAGCCCTTTCCTCCCTGCCCAGCTCCCTCTTCCCCCTTGTCCCTCTTCCCATTCCCTGTGTTCCTCTCATCCCTCCCCATCTCCCTCTTTCCCCCACCCTGTGCCCCTTCCCCTTCCCCACGTCACTCTTCCCTCTCCCCTTGTCCCTCTCTCCTTCTTCTTCCCATGTCCCGTTTCCTCAAACTTCTTACTGAGACTGGGACTGGGACTGGGACTGGGACTGGGACTGGGACTGGGATTCTGCAGCATTCAGCACTGGGACCCCCAATTTCTTCACAGATTTTTTCCACAACCCTTCCTGAATTTTTCACCCAGGAGTTTGGGGGTATTTTGCACATTCACAGCTCTCATTCCCTCTGAAATTATGGATGGGGATCTACAACCTTTGTTCCAGCCTAACAATTCCTGGTTTATTACCAGGATCAATCAAATCAAACCCTGATGGCTTCCAAACGTTCTCGCTCCTCGCTCCTGTTGTTATTTCCATGTTTTTTATTAGGAGAGACAAGTTCTGGCTCTGGGAGATTTCCCTGCCAGTAAACAATGCCATTAAAAACAAATCAGGAGCCTCGTTGTCCATGGATCCGGAAAATTCCTGCGCTCTGCTCCGTGCCTGCCATGGCAGGAGGGGGACAGGGCTGTGGGTGGCACATCCAGGTGGTGTCCAGCGGCTGCTCCTGCTGCCTCTGGGGCTTTTCCCTGGACTTGTGTCCCTGAATCCCGGCCTTGCTGCTCCACCGGGGCTGTTCCAGCCTGGATGTGCGGGATCAGGGGGTGGCTCGGGATTTGGGGCTGTCACTGTCACCCAGGGGGGTTTGGACCCATCCTTGTCCTGGTTGTAGAGGGGCTGAGCTCCCCATGTTCTGGGGGTCCAGGCTCTTCCCTTGGGGTTGATTCCCTCCTTTCATAGGTCTGATCTCACATTTTGGGGATCCAGACCAGATTCCTCTGCTCCAAAGCACTGCTGATCCCTGTTTAGGGATTTTAAAACTCCTTCCAGCTGGGAGGGATGAGGAGCCTGGGATGCTCTTCCCCCAGCCCCACTCCATGTTTGGAGTGTCAGGCACTGGGGGCAGCTGGAACACTGGGAAAGGATCCCTGTCCTCTTCCCAGTCCCTGCTTTTGTGTCTCTCTGCCTCTCCAGCCTTTGGGATCTGTCTGATCCTTATCCCCTTCCTGGAGTCTAATCCCTGTCCCTTTCCCAGTGTCTGATCCTTGTTCCCTTTCCTGGTGTTTCATCCCTGTCCCCTTCCCCTCTGGATCCCTGAACACAATTCCCTCCTCCCAGGCCCCATTCCCATCCCCACGTGGGAATTCTCTCCCACAAGAAACCAGGAACAAATTTGGAATATTTAATGTACAGTTTAGCTACAAATTTGGAACCTCTTTGGAATGTTTTTTCCAGGTCCTGGCAGAGCGTTTTCCAGCCTGGCTGTGATGGGAGGGCTGGGAATTCTGTGCAGGGAAAAAGGCACTTCCCTAGCTCCTGAATTTTTCATGGGTGTCCCATATGACAAAGTGCTGCTTGTAAATCCATCCATTATCCCTTATTTTCTCATCCATAATTAAAAAGCTGAATCCTGTTCTCAGCCAACAAACAGGGAATTTACAGGGATGCTTCCTCCTGGATCCTCCCAGCCTGAGCAGCTCCTTCCTCCTCAGGCTGGGTGGTGACAGGGCCCCTTTGGAGATGGTTTTCCATGGGGGGAGCTGGAGAAATCCCTGTTGGAGGTGGCTGAAGGTGTTCCCAAGGCTCTGCCCTCCCAAATCCTGTTCTCACCGTTCCTGGTTTCTGCCTCCAACCCTGGCCTGGGGCTGCTCTCGGACTTCGGTTTCTGTGGATTTTTCCTGCTCCAAGATCAGCCCTGGCTCAGCCCTGTCCAGCCAAGGCACCCCAGGGTGTTGCCACATTCCTGTCCCTGCTGGCCCGTGGGAATGGGAATTGTGCTCTCCTCGTGTCCCTGAGGTCGGGGTTTGGGTGGGAATTCAGGAACGAGCTGGAAAGTGACAAATTCCAGTGCTCCCATTCCTTATTTAGAGAATCCTGATGGAAAAAGGCTCTGGGAGGCTTGGGAAGCCCCTTGCCAAGGAGGGGGATGGAAAATGGAATTCAGGCTGGGTCCATGAAAATTTCTGTTGGAATGACACTGCTGGGTTATCCAAATTAAAGCAGCTTCCCAAAATCTCGGCCACGGGTTTAACTGGGAAAATCCAACTGTGCCTGAAATCCCACTGCCCTGGAGGGGCTTGGAGCTGTTCCTGAGGATTCAGGGATTTGGGAGAGGTGGGATCCAGTCAGGGTCAGTCCAGAGGGGAGTTAAGAGCAGAGTAATGCCATGAGGTGTTCCCTGGAGGGTTCCTCTCCAGAGTTCTTCATCCCACATTTATTTTGGATCAGGTTGCTGGGATTTTCCCAGCAGCTGCTTCCCTTCTTCTGGACATTCCCGTGCCAGCCCCAAACCCTGCCAGGGTTATTCCTGCAGATCCTGCTCAAGGAAACAGCCCACGGTGCTCCTGCTCCCGGAGCAATGATTTGTGGTTGGATGGTGAAATTCCCAGCTGAGAATTCAGGAATTACAGCCATTAATTACCTTAAGGAGCAAAATCCCCTCAGGGAGCCTCTGGATGACCAATGCCCTCCATGGAATGTGGGGAACCAGGACAAACCTGCACCTGAGCAGTCCAGCCCTGGACTTGGGAAAAATCATTGGGATATTTCCAGGAAGAGCCGAAGGTGGGATCTCCCCACCTGGTCCTGCTCCACTTTGCTCCTCTCCTGCCATGTTTTCCTGCGGGAGATTGGTGCAAAAGAGGGATCTGTGCTCTGCAAACTTCCCCGCTTTCCCCGAGGTTTTCCTGGTTTGCCAAGTCCCTCCCAGCAGCACCGGGAGTCTCCAAGGAAGGACACAGATCCTGGAGGGGATTCAGTGGGAATTTCAACCAGGATGAGGAAAAGTAGGATGAAGCACATGGAGGAAAAGCCGGGAGCTGCTGCACTTCCATCCCAGCAGTGGAGCCAACAGCTCATCCCTGCAGGGATCCAGCCCTGCCCTCCCTTGGGAACAGCTCCACAATCCATGGAACAGTCCTGGGGGTGTCTGGAGTGGGGACATGGGGGAGCAGCTGGGATGGGACAGAAATGGGACAGGAACAGCCTGGATGGGACAGGAATGGGACAGGATGGAACAGGATGGAACAGGATTGAACAGGAATGGGACAGGAGTATTCTGGCCAGCATGGAAATGGGAAATCAGCCTGGATGGCTCGGGAATGTGGGACCTGTTCTGGGGGTGCTGAGCAGGACCCACCCTCAGAGCCTGCAGCAAGCCCTGGAGCTGCCTTGGAGCGCTCCCGGATTCCAGCAGCTCCAGCTGGTCAGGCACAGCCGTGTCAGGAGCAGCTGCTGGAGCCTCGAGAATCCCGGAGGGAGAAATGAAGGAATTATTTCAAGAGACAGGAACAGCAGTACGGTGGTGTTGCAGGCACAGAGGGAGCCTGGGGAGCCCCAAATCTGGGCCAGGCTGCAGGAGGGACAAAATTTAAGGGAAAAGCAATTCTTGGAGGGGGTGGAGAGGCTGAGGGAGGGAAAAATGCGAACTTGGGAGCAGGAATTCCCCAAATTGGTGGGCTAGGAGTGGTCCCACCCCACCTTCACCCCAGAGCTCTAAGGAAATCCCAGGGATATCAGTGGGGATTCCAACACTCTGATCCTTCCAGGAATGCAGCTGGGATCAGCCTGATCTCCCTATTCCAGCCCTGCTCTATAGTTTTCCTGGATGAAATCCTGGATTGTCCTGATCCATGGCTCTGGGTGTGCTACGGGGCTCCTCTTGAGCTCGGGAAGATCAGGAACCCTGCAGAGTGTGAAGATGATTCCTTTAAGGAGGCTGGAGGATATTCCTGCCTGGAATAACAATGGAGACTCTGGGATACACAGGGAGGAGGGGAGGGAAGAGCTTCTGAGAGTTTAGAACTGGAGTCAGGCATGGAGCACGTTAATATGGATGTGTTCAGACAGGCAAGGAAACAGCGACTGCGGCTCCCAGAAACTCCATGAGCTAATGGATCATCACTGAGCTCTTGGAGTGGGGAAGGCAACGAAACCTTCAGAAACCACCAAGGGGTGGGAGAGGAACCACCACAAGAATTCCCATCCCAATGGGATTGGGATTGGGGTTGGGCTCGTCCCACCCAAACTAACACAAAACAAGGACAATTTTTCTGCTAAAAATTCCCATTAATTGCCTCTAATTGCTGTCCTTGCTGCAGGCTCAGGGGGAGGAGCAGGGAGAATGGACCATGGAATGTTCTTCACAGCTGGTGATTCCCAGGAATGATGAAGTGCTGGTCCCTGGAGCATCCCATGGCATGGAGGAGCCTCCTGAATGCTGGGAATGAAGGAGGAATAGGGAGAGGTGTTTGGGTAACCTTGAGTGAGTGGAGGCGACTCCAAGAGCATTTCCTGGGTGTTTTCCTGGTCCTGGTGGGAACGCAGCTGTGGGAGCTGCCCAGGGATGTGGTGGCTGGGCTGTATATCCCGGGAATGTGCCCTGGCCTGGGCTCCAGCCCTCTCCATGCCAAGCTAAGTTCTCCCATTCCCCAAAAACGCAGCTGCTCTTCAGAACTTCCTTCTCAGAGCTGGTTCTGCTCCTGCTTTTCCTCCTGAAGCATTCCCGTGGGATTCTCCTCATTGTCCCAGCCCTGGGGCCCTGCTGCCCAGCAGGGATGATCCAGTGCTCCAGGCCCTGTGGTGCTCCAAGGGGGATTATCCCTTGGGATGGCAATTCCAGCTTTGTTTGATGGATTTGTGGTTGAGGTTGGATTTCCTGAGCTCCAGCTCAGCCAAACCCTCTGCTCAATCCCACTCTGGATTTTCCCACCTTGTCCATGGGGTTTTCATTTCCCATGGGAATTCTTTCATTTTTTCCATCAGGATTTTGGGTTTTTTGGAAGCTGAGGGTTGGCTCCCAACCCTGCTCCCTGCCCCATCCCTGCTTCATTCCTGGTTCCAGCTCCATCCCTGCTCCATCCCAGCGCCATCCCTGCCATCCCTGCTCCCTGCTCCATCCCTGCTCAATCCTTGCTCCATCCCAGCTCCATCCCAGCGCCATCCCTGCTCCATCCCAGGTTCCATCCCTGCTCCATCCCTGCTCCATCCCAGTGCCATCCCTGCCATCCCTGCTCCCTGCTCCATCCCTGCTCAATCCTTGCTCCATCCCAGCTCCATCCCAGCGCCATCCCTGCTCCATCCCAGGTTCCATCCCTGCTCCATCCCTGCTCCCTGCTCCATCCCTGCTCCATTCCGGCTCCATTCCGGCTCCATCCCTGCTCCATCCCTGCTCCATCCCTGCTCCATCCCTGCTCCATCCCTGCTCCATTCCGGCTCCATTCCGGCTCCATCCCAGCTCCATCCCTGCTCCCTGCTCCATCCCAGGCTCCATCCCTGCTCCCTGCTCCATCCCAGGCTCCATCCCAGCTCCATCCCTGCTCCATCCCAGCTCCATCCCAGCTCCATCCCTGCTCCCATCTCTGCTTCCATCCCTGCTCCATGGCAACACCAAAGGGGTGGGATGGACTTGCCAGTAGCTTTTCCACTCCCTTCTCTTTTCCTTGGAATGTGCTCCAAAACAGTGTGGGGTTAATTACTGCAAATAATGGAGCTTCCCTTTTCCCTGGAAAATCCTGGGGCATTCAGCAGAGCTGGAACAGTGCTGGGGGTTTGAACTTTGTTTTTTCCTCCTGAATCCCCAAATAATCCTCACAACTTTTCCTGATCTTTATAATATCTTTTTTTTTTTTGAGAAGGAACCCTTAATCCTGATGAGGTTTGGAATTGGAAATGAGATCTCCTCCCATCCCTCCCCATCAGGGCCCTTTTCCAGACCCCTCAAAACCTCATCTCTCCCTGAGGGTGCTTCTTAAAATTCCCAGATCTCTCCCAGTGCAGGAGAAGCAGCAGAACGGCCCCTTAGTGCCTGGATCCAAGGATGAAGCCACTGCAGACACATTTGGGATGCACATGGATGGAACAATTCTCTTGTGCTTCGGATCCAGTTAAAGCAGATCAGTAAAGGAAAAGTTCCCAGAATCCCGGACTGGTTTGGGTTGGAAGCAGCCTAAAGAATTCCCACCCCTGCCAGGGATCCAGGGGCAGCTCCAGCTGCTCTGGGCACCCTGTGCCAGGGCCTGCCCACCCTGCCAGGGAACAATTCCTGCCCAATATCCCATCCAGCCCTGCCCTCTGGCACTGGGAGCCATTCCCTGCCTCCTGTCCCTCCATCCCTTGTCCCCAGTCCCTCTCCATGTTTTTTCCAGGCTCCCTTCAGGCACTGGAAGGCCTCAGTGGGGTCACCCCAAAGCTTCTCCTCTCCAGGCTGAACAATTCCCAAGCTTCATAGGGAGGTTTCCAGCACCTCTGTCAGCAAAGAGATTCCAGAGATCCCAGCACATCCTGGAGATCCCCATCCCGGAGAAGACAGGGATGCAGCTGAGTGTGGCCATGGCACCACTCCCACCCCATCCGGAGCTGTGTGAGGATGTGGTGGGAGAGGAAAAGGAGGGATAAGGGATGAGGAAGAGCCCCGGGAAGGCTTTTCCTGGGATCTTCCTTCCCCCTGGGTATGTGGGCAAGGCAGGAATGACACAGCCTGGCCATTTCCACAAGACCAGCTTTAATATCAGTCAGGAGAATGAGGAGAAAGCACAGAATCCATGAATGGGAGAAGGAAATTCCAAAAATACCCCCCCCAAAAATTAAAAAAGAAATGAATGAACCCAACCCCACCCGCTGCTCCCGGGCTGTCCAGGCACTGCAGGTGGAGGAGCAGGACTGGGATGATCCATAGGGAGCCCCTGTGCCTCCTCTCCTGGGATGCTCACCTTGGGCTGAGCTCGGGATTCTGCCCAGCCTCACCCGGAGGACGCGGCCGGGAGAAGAATCTGAGAGCGGCGGATTTTGGATCTCTTTTATTCTAAAACTCTCAGCCTACGGCGGTGGGAATGGAGAATTCTGGGATGCTCCTTCTGGCACTGAAACCCAGGGACTGCAAAGAGGAACAGAGCTGAGAGAGGCAGCTGAGGGATCCTGTGGCCAGGATAAGCCCTGGCGTGCAGCGCTCGGGATATTTGGGATGCTTCCTTTGGGATCTGCTGCTGCTGCTTCTCAGGCTTGGACAATGCCCAGAAGTGTCCTGTCCCTCCATCCCGTGTGCCACGGCCCTCTCCAGCTCTCCTGGAGCCCCTTTAGGCATTGGAAGGGGCTCTGAGGTTTCTCTTCTCTGAGCTTCCCTTTTCCAGGTGAACGTTCCCAACTCTCCCAGCCTGGGAGCTGCTGCCCCAAACCCCCCAGGAGGAAAGGACAACAGGAGTCAGGTCCAAGGCGCCTCTCACTTTGGGCAGAGTATATTTAGAATTTATATTTTTATATTATCTTTATATTCTTTTAATGCATAGCGAGTTTTTCTTCTTTTTTATTTTTTTTTTTATTTTTTAATAGATTTTTTTAATAATTTTTTCCCATCTTTTTTTCCTGTATTTTTTTTCTTTTCCAGTATTTTTTCCCAGTGGTTTTTTTTTTTTTTTTTTCCATCTTTTGTTTTTCCCCCCGGTGCAAACCTGAGCTGGGTCCCTGTTTTCCCTGTGCAGTTTTCCTTCCTCGGGATGGGCACTGTGGTGGGGAGGGGTCAGCAGGCGATTTCCTCCAGCGTCCCCAGCGGGGCCTGCAGGGGCACGGTCACAGTGTGGCTCAGGCTCTCCGAGTGGTTTGGCACTGGATCACAGGTGCTCTGCCGATGGAAAAGCAGGGAATGCGTTATCCCAGGGCCCTCCCCCGCTGCCAGGGACCCAAACCCTTCGTGCCTCACACACTGGGGAAGGTTTGCTGGGTAAAGGAGCCACGACCCCAGGGGGCTCCTCGGAGAGCTTGGAAACCAAACTGCTGGGATTGGATAAAGGAACTGTCCTGGGTTGATTATGATGTTAAATTGTATCCCCATTCATCCACCTAGCCCAGAAATAGGTTTTGTATCCTTAAAACTTCATCTGAGAGTAAAAGTGAGCGGAGAAGAAGCACCGAGTCTGTTATCACAGACTGTACTTGCTCCCCCCGCATCCTGGGACAGGGTTTTGACTACAGCACAGACAGACAACCAGAGAGAGATCCCCTTGGATTTCCAGCTAGCCGGAGCAGAGAGATCTTCCTGGACTGTTTTCTTTCCCTTTTCCTTGAATGGATCCAGCCTGCTGTGGACTGGGGACTCAGGGGAGCACCGGGAGCTCGCACCCGTGGACTACCGGGGGCCCAGCCTGGGCAGCGGCATTTTCCAGCACCAGAGGGATTGAAAACAGAGCAAACACCCACAGGAGAGAGACCCTCTGAATTTGTCATCTCCTCAGTGCAGAGAGAGGTTTTGTAATCTGATATTGTTCATTCTTGTACTGGGTAGTGCTATGCCTGTTAAATAAACAGGCTTTTTCCACTTCTCTCAGAGAAATCTCTTCCCAAACCAGTTGGGGGGTGGGAGAAAAGGGCCACGTGGGTTTGCTTCCTGGGGGGAGCCCCATTGGAGGTTTTCTCCGAAATTTGCCCTAAACCAGGACAGGAACCCATCCTTCAACTGCCTCCAGGAATGCATCCACAGGAAAGCCAAACACAGCACAGACTCTTCCCTGGCTGGGTTTGGGGTGGGGGAGGCCAGACCCCACAGGAGCCCCAAAAGGAGGCGGGGAGGGGCTTTGGGGTAACCTCGGTCAGAGGCAGTGAGAACCCATCCTTACACCAACCCAGCTGTGGAGCCCCAGCCCTGGGAAGGCCAAATCCATGGGACATTCCTGTCAGAAGCAGCTGAGCGGTGCCATGATCCATCAAAGTTCCATCAAAGATCCATCAAAGACCCCCAAAGCGCTCCCAGCCTCAGTGCTGAGCCCTTGCACCACAGGACGCACCAAACCCGGCGGCTGCTCCAAGAGAAACCCCATTCCCTGGGATGGGCCTGGCTTCCCACCCAGCCCCAGCTGGAATAATCCATGGGATTCTGCTCCTGGGGGAACCTGCAGTACGAAGAGCAGCTGGAGAGGATCAGTGGAGCATTGTTGGAATCCACGGATGGTGATATTTTCCTTGTTCTGTCACTCTCTGCTCTCTTCACCTGTTTTTCATTTCTTTCCCTTGCTTTTACTCTCTTTTCTCTCTCATATTTACTGTCCAATAAACCCCAGACTATTGGCACTGGGGCCTGGCCCTGTCTGCACCTTAACTGGGGCAGAGGCATCTCTGATAATAATTTTAAGAACCAGATCCTGACACATGTGGGAAGAGCTCCAGCATCCCCCGGGAATTTTCCCTCCTCCCCTTACCACATTCTCGTCATGGCTCCCGTCCTCTTCCTCTTTTCCAAGAAGGTCCAATAATTTTTCCTTGATCAGCTGCAAGAAGAGGGAGCCGGGGTTAAGGTGGGAAGAGGCTGCAGCGGGATTGGGAGCACTGGGATGTGCTGGGTTTGGGGGTGCATTCCAAAGGGTTGAGAGAAGGAGGATGCTCCAAGGGCTGTGCCATGGAAAGGCTGGGAGAGCTGGGAATGTTCACCTGGAGAGGAGAAGCTCCAGGGAGAGCTCAGAGCCCCTTGCAGGGCCTAAAGGAGCTCCAGGAGAGCTGGAGAGGGACTGGGGACAAGGGATGGAGGGACAGGACACAGGGAATGGCTCCCAGTGGCAGAGGGCAGGGCTGGATGGGATATTGGGCAGGAATTGTTCCCTGGCAGGGTGGGCAGGCCCTGGCACAGGGTGCCCAGAGCAGCTGGGGCTGCCCCTGGATCCCTGGCAGTGCCCAAGGCCAGGCTGGACATTGGGGCTGGAGCAGCCTGGGACAGTGGGAGGTGTCCCTGCCATGGCTGGGGTGGGAATGGATGATCCTTAAGGTCCCTTCCATCCAAACCATTCCAGGATTCTCTTATGAGAAATAAACCCCACAACAATTCCATTTTTGGGACACTTTTGGGGTTCAAGGAAAGCTCCCAGCTCTGTGAGCTCCATTTCCCTTCCCAGCCCCCTCATTTTCCTGTTGCTGCAGGATTTGTCTTCTGGGGAAATCCCATAAAACTTGGGAAGTGTTACTGGAAAACTTCCACTGGGAGAAAAGAGAAATAAAACCAGAAGAACTGAAATCCTGAAATCCCAGAAAATGGGGTCAGCTCCTAAGGAATGTGGATCCTGGCTGGTACAGGGAAGTTTGGTGGGAATTTGGGACCATGAGGACAGAGCTCAGCAGAAGATCACAAAAAAACCTCTTTATGGTCAATACTTCCCCCAAACTTGGCCTATCCATGAAAAAAAACAACAACTTTTTGCTTGCTGTCATTCCCAGAATCTCTAAATATTTTGTCTGAAAACTCAAATTTTTGAGGTGCTGACCCCCTCTTTGTGAAACTTGAGCAGAGGGGAAAAACTGTGGATTTTTTTTTTTTAATTTTAAGGTATTTTATTCCTTTTTTCCTGGCTGGTGGGGGTTGAATATCAGGGAATGTGAAGATTTCCCTGCTGGGGCATCCTCAGGGAGCTTCTCTGAGGGGACAAAAATGAATTTTAAGCCCAAATAAGAAGAAAAAAATAAAAAGAGCATCCAAATCCTCCACATTCGACACATGTTATCTGCAGATGTCAAATAAAGGTGGAAACCAGAGAGGAAAATCCCAAATTTCCAGGGTTTCTTATGGCCTACTTAGGAAAAATCCCCAAGAAATCCAGGAAAAGGCAAATTTGATGAAGTATTTGGGTATCCAGGCTGAGCTCTAAATTCAGCTGCTGTTGCTCTCTGAGCTTTAGGCCTGGAATTTTTCCATATTTTTTATTCCTGGTTAATGGCAGCAATGCTGGAGCTGCTCAGGAGGGATTGGGATGGGGGGAATTGTCTGAAAATATAAAAATATAAAGTCAGCATCCCCAAAAAAAAAAGAAAATGAGAGGATTTGAAGTGAGTTCAGAGCTGGGATTGTGGGATTCCCTTCCCTGGAATGGGACGTGTCCCCAGCCTGGATTGGGACACATTAAACCAACAGCCATGGCCAACTCTCACATCCCATGGGAATAAAATTCCCTGTTCCCACCCTGAGATGGGGCTGTGGGAGAGCTGGATGAGGCAGGAGGGAAATACAGGATTTTGGGGGGCTCTGGGATCCCCAGGGAACAGAAAATTCAGGGATGAGGGGATCCAAGAGTGGGAAATCCTGGGCTGAGGAGCTCCAGGATGGGAAATCCTGGGCTGAGGAGTTCCAGGATGGGAAACCCTGGGATGAGGAGCTCAGGATGGGAAATCCTGGGATGAGGAGCTCTAGGATGGGAACTCCCAGGATGAGGACTCCAGGATGGGAAATCTTGGGATGAGGAGCTCCAGGATGGGAATTCCTGGGATGAGAGCTCAGGATGGGAAATCCTGGGATGAGGACTCCAGGATGGGAAATCTTGGGATGAGAGCTCCAGGATGGGAAATCTTGGGATGAGGGCTCCAGGATGGGAAGGCCTTACCTCGTACAGGTAGTCGAAGAGCTCGAGGATGGTGAGGATGCTGGCCCCGATGAACAGCCCCATCTGGCCACCAATGTCACCTGTGGGGACGGCACCGTCAGAGCTCCCGGGCACCGCTGGGCCCAGCCCCGGGAGCTGCCATCCTCAAAAACCTGGAAAAGTGCCCCCATCCCAGCACTGGGCCTGGCCCCTGCAATGGTTCTCCTGCTGATGGTTCTCCAGGAATCCCAATTCCCAGTCTGGAGAAGGTGCTGGGGAGAATGAATGTCCCTGGAGCCGAGGGAAAACTCCAGCCTGGCAAAAAGTGGGAAGGGAGGCGCCCTGGGCTTTTTGGGAAGCAACTCCTGCCTTCTGCTTGAGTGTCCCAGGGAGGAGGAGGAACCTGAGGAGATTCCCAGGGATCTGCTGGGAAGGTAGCTGGGATGTGGTGCTCTGGGAAGGCAAATCCCATGGATTTTGCTAGAGAACAGCCCTGGATTGAGCCCCAGAGCAAAGGCACCCATGGGTGAGGGGCGGAGGGGCCTTTTCCAGTGGTGTCCACGAGACACAGAGAGAGGAAAGAGGAAAAGAGTTTGGGAGCAAAGTGAACACCCAGAAGGATCCCAGGGGGTGTTCTGGATTTACACCACCAGGAATCCCCTGGAGGCTTTGAGCCTGGGAAAAAGGTTTTGGGATGAGACTCTTCCTGAAGCTCCAGAGCCTTGGGAATGAGGATCCTATCAGGTGCAAATGGGGTTTGGGTCAGAGAGGCCCCAGCAGCCTCCTCTTCCTCCCTGGAATTCCTGGAAAAGCCCCAGGAGGTGCAGAAGGGCTGACATGGGGACACCTCCGTGCCCCAGGGGTGACCCAGCTCCACCTTCCCAAGGTGCTGTGAGCACTGCCAGCATTCCAGAGGGATTTGGGGAGGCTGCAGGGCTCAGGGACCCCAAACCCAATGGGACCAACCCCAAATCTGCAGCTGGGACCCCAAAGCTGGAGCCGATTTGGGGCTGAGCAGCTCAGGGTGTCCTGCAGCTCTTCCATGAAGCAGCCAAAGGCCAAGGGCCCAGGCCTGGCTGGAAAAGGTGGATTTGAAGCAGGGAAGAGGTGATGGGAGCTGGTTTTGGGATGTTCCTGACACCCTGCACCATGCAGCACCCACTCAACCCCAAATCTCCAAAAGTGGGGAGCAGGCAGGGATGGAACAGCTCCAGAACCTTCCACCTCCTCCTCCTCCTCCACCTCCTGCTGGAAAGGATGGGTTTGGAGCAGGGAAGAGGTGATGGAGATGTGGTTTTGGGATGTCCTCCACACACTGCCCAGGAGGCACCACAGAGAGCACCCAGCGCCTCCCAACCCCAAATCTCCAAAAATGGGAGCAGGCAGGGATGGAGCAGAACTTTCTATGGGTCTCCTCCAGCTCCTTCACGAGGCATCCAAAGGCCAAGAGCTCAGGCCCAATTGGAAAGGATGGATTTGGAGCAGGGAAGAGGTGATGTGAGATGGTTTTGGGATGCCCTCCACACCCTGCACCACAGAGGGCACCCAGCACCCACCCAGCCCCAAAATCTCCAGAAAAAGGGATCAGACATGGATGGAGCAGCTCCAGAACCTTCCATGAACACACGGAGTATCCATGGGGACATTCCTGGGATCCCGTGGTGGGGTGAGGAAAGTAGAGATGGGGCCTTGCAGGGGGTTTCAAGGCTGAGGACCCCTCCTAGCCTCCCTCTGCCCCTCCCAGACCAGTAGAGACCCCAAACTGGTCCCAGTCCCCCCTTACCAAGTAAGGCTGCCACTTCATAGGCTTTCTTCTGCTCAATGGTCTCATAGTTGAGTGCTTCAAAAAAAATGTCCAGCACGAGAATATTCTCTCTGTGGAAACGGGAAAAACATCAGCCCAGGAGCCACTGGTGGCTCAGTCCTTTGGGATAAGGGAAAAATGGGATTTTGGGGTTTTATTCCCCTTTGTCTGGATTGTTCCTCTCTCTGGGGTCCTCAGAACCCCCAGAACTTGGAGCTGGTGCAGAGCAGGAGCTCAGGGCTCCTGAGGCTCTGGGAGCCTTTGGAGCAGCTGGGAAAGGTTTCTGCAGAATTCCTCAGGATTTTGGATCTCACTTTGATGGGAACTCTTTTCTTGGATGGTAATTCCTGATTGTGAGGGCACTGGGGCCCTGGCACTGGGGCCCTGCCCAGAGCAGCTGGGGCTGCCCCTGCATCCCTGCCAGTGCCCAAGGCCAGGCTGGAGCACCCTGGGACAGTGGGAGGTGTCCTGGGGTGGGACTGGAGGGACTTCAAGGTTCCTTCCAACCCAAACCACTCCAGGATTCCCTGATTCTGTGAAGCAGAATCCAAAGGATCTGGAACAACTCTCACTTCCCACACACAGCAATCACATGCCCAGGGCTGGGAGAGCTCCACAGCCTGAGGACCTCAGTCCAGAGATAAAAATCTCCAACAGGAGCAGCAAAACTGGGAAATTCTGTACTTTTTTTGGTGGGACTGGAGGATTCCCATGAGGACAATCCTTGGGAAGGAACTCAGGTTGTTCTACTGAGAAGAAATCAACCTCATCTCTTCCAGGTTTTCACTCTGCTCTTCCCTGGAGGACATCCCTGTGCTGGGGATGGATTGGCCAGGACTGGGCACTTTCCAGACATTTCCCTCCCAAAACCCAAAGGAATCCAGGTCCTCCCCCACTCACGAGATGTATTTTTCCGACTTGTTGAACTTCTTCTCCAGGTACTTGGCTGAGGTCTTGCTGGGGATCTTGACCATGGAGAGCTCCTTGTTGTACCTGGTGAGGTTACAGGGGGTCCTGCAGATGCAGTAATTGCTGTCCTTCTCCGCCAGGAGACCTGCGGGGCAGGCACGGAGCTCATGGAGCAGGGACACGGAATGGGTGGGATCCCAGGGAGCAGGGACACAGAGCAGGGTGGGATCCCAGGGAGGAGGGACACAGAGCAGGGTGGGATCCCAGGGAACAGGGTGGGATCCCAGGGAGCAGGGTGGGATCCCAGGGAGCAGGGTGGGATCCCAGGGAGCAGGATGGGATCCCAGGGAGGAGGGTGGGATCCCAGAGAGCAGGGTGGGATCCCAGGGAGCAGGGTGGGAGCAGACATTATCCCTCCCAGAAAGAGGCCAAGGGGTCACTCCTGGCCATCTCTGTCCCGGTTCATCCCAGTTCTCACCACCTCAGACAGGCCTCTTGCTGGAGGCCACACTGTCATCAACAACAGCTCGGAGAACTCATGGCTGAGTCTCCTAAATCCAGACTTGGAATGGGTCCCTCCATCCCAACGCCAGCCCCACAGGGGCTCCTGGGGCTCCCCTGATCCCGAGGGTTTCTGTGCTCATGGAGCCTTTTGCCCCATGGAGAACCAGGAGAAACTTCATCCCAGGGTGCATCCAGCACTCCCCAGCAACCTGGGGCTAACCCCAACCCCTCTCCAGGCTGCAGATTCCCCCGTTCCTGGCAGCCAGGAAGATCCAGGCCGCTGGAATCCCCCTGGATTCAGGGATTCCCCCGGTACTCACTGAGTGCGGGCTCTGCGCATTCCTTGTATTGCTCCGGGGTGCAGAAGGGAGCGTCCCCTGCAGGGACAGGACAAATCCATCACAAGGGGACACCGAGCTGTCCATGGGGACCCAGGGACCTCCCCACCCTGGCTGTCTCCACCTCTGCCTCCCACAGGGGCCTTTCCCTGCAGGAGCTGCTGGGAACAGTACCCAGGGTGGCACTGGAGCTAAAAAAGGTGGGATTTGATGATCCCAGAGGTCTTTTCCAACCTTAATCAGACCCGGGTCTCTCTTCCATGGCTTGCTCCTATTTCACAGGGAATCAGGGAATACCCTGAGCTGGAAGGGCCCCCCAGGATCACCCAGTCCCACTCCTGGCCCTGCCCAGACCCCCCAACAATCCCCACTGTTCATCCCTGGAGCGCTGTCCAAGCTCTCCTGGAGCTCTGGCAGCCTCGGGGCCGGGACCATTCCCTGGGGAGCCTGGGCAGTGCCAGCACCTCTGGGGGAAGAACCTTTCCTGATCTCCATCCCAAATCCCCTGGCCCAGCTCCAGCCATTCCCTGGGTCCTGTCCCTGTCCCAGGGAGCAGAGATCAGAGCTGTCCCTGGGGAGGAGCTGCAGCCCCAGTGAGCTCTGCCCTCAGCCCCCCCTGCTCCACATGAACAGACCGAGTGCCCTCAGCTGCTCCTCGTGTGGCCCCTCCAGACCCTTCCCCATCCTCATGTCCTTCCTTTGGACCCTCTCGAGTTCTTTGATGTCTTTTTTATTTTGTGGTGCCCAAAAGTGCCCCAGAGCTGAAGGTGAGGCTGCCCCAGCCCAGAGCAGGGCTGGACAAGCCCTCCCTCCCCCCTCTGCTGTCCCTGATTCCCCAGGACAGGGATGGTCCTGCTGGCTCCAGATCCAGCCTTTCCCAAAGGCCACGGCCACCTCCTTCCCCCAGCTGTCCTCAGCCCCTCCAGGCTGGCCCCGCTGTCCCCAGGCCCTGACCTGGCATGTGCACCATCCTGCAGTTGCAGTTCTCCACGATGTAGCGAGTCTCGCAGTCGATCCTGCAGGCCGTGACGCTGTACACCGGGAAAAACGCCAGCCCCAGCTCCGGGGAGCGGCACTCGCCCCACGGCGGGGGCAGGTACGTCAGCTGGGGACAGGGACAGGGACAGGACATCAGCTGGGGACAGGGACATCAGCTGGGGACAGGGACAGGACATCAGCTGGGGACAGGGACAGGACATCAGCTGGGGACAGGGACAGGGATGGGGACAGGGCCAGGGCAGGATATCTTCCCTGTCACAGGAGCTCCTCTGTTTTGGGGTGGCCACTGCAGCCCCTCAGGGTGTCCCCCCTCCCTGGAGCTCCCTGATTCCTGGGATAACTCACTCGGGACAAGCTGTCCCTAAGGAGCTCTCCCAGTCCCAGGTGACAGTGAACGTCTCGGGACTGGGAGCAGCTGTGGAAGGATCAGCTGGAATTTCTGCCTGGCAGACTCCACTTTACAAACTGGAAAAGCTCCACCAAACGTTCCCCAAGCAGGAAAATCTGCACATTCCCTGGAAATGTGGGGAGTTTTCTCCCAGCTGCTGCTCCCAGCCTGGCACAGGAATCCCTGGGGTTAAATCCAGGGGGAATCCATCCTTAAGGGCTTCCATGAATCCCTTCCTGGCCAAATCAGGGCTGAAACCTCAGGAAAAGCCTTTCCATCCACAGCCTTGATCCCATGGAAATGCTGAACTCATTTCAGACCTGGATTCCTGCTCTCGGTGCCACTGGAGCTGCTGGAATGCTGGGAAAGGCACCCCAAGGAGCCAGGAACAGGAGCAGGATGGAGGGAGCAATCCCAGCCCTCGGCCATGGACAGAATTAACGGGAGAGACTTAATTGGGTTCGATCCCTCTCCCTGCAGCCCCTCCAGATCCTCCTGAGGGATTCCCGAGGGAATCCCTTTCCTTTCTTCCAGATTGTCCCAGTTTGGGTTGGTGGGAAGGATCTGGGGCTGGATCAGCCCCGGGGTGTGGAGCTGCCCCCTCCACTGTTCCCTGCTGCCTCCAAAGTGGGAACAAACCACATCAAAGCAGCAGGAAAAGCAGGGAAAAGGCAGCAGGAACATCCCTGTCCTGGGATCCTGCAGGAATTATGCTCCCTGGCAGCTTCCCAAGGGCTCCTCTCCTGCTCCTGTGTACGGAAATCCAGCTCCAGCCTCTAATTGGGGGTGACAAACTCCCAGCCTGGCCCTTTTGCTGTTGTTAATAATTAATTAATGATTTAAACGCTTTTCCAACCCTCCTGATCCCGGCTTTCTCCAGGATTACTGGGATCAGTTCCCAGCTGGCAGGAGCTAAAAGGGGAAGGAAAAAATTGATTTGACTCCTTGGAAGCTGGATGGATCCTGCTTGTCCCAAATGCCAGGAAAAGGGGGGATGAGCTTGGAAAACCCACAGGGAAGGGATCCCAGGGGTGGGGGAGGATCAGCTCCTGCCACAGCCTTTCCCTGGCCACATTCCTGCCTTTCCACACTGCTCCTGGCACGGAGCCTCCCAGGAGCTGCCAGCATCTGCCTGCAGCCACAGAGGTCATTCCTTCAATTAATTGGAAGTGCTATCCTTGTTTTTCCTGCCTGTTTCATTTTCTCAAACAAGGAAATGTGGGAAAGATGATCCCAGCAGAGGTCAGGGCAGCTTCATAAAATCCTGGAACATCCTGAGTTGGGAAGGATCCCACAAGGACTGAGTCCAACCCTGGCCCTGCCCAGGATCCCAACAATCCCTGGAGCGCTGTCCAAGCTCTCCTGGAGCTCTGGCAGCCTCGGGGCCAGGACCATTCCCTGGGGAGCCTGGGCAGTGCCAGCACCTCTGGGGGAAGAACCTTTCCCTTCCCCATTTTCCTTCTGCTCTGGGATGGATCCAGCACCGATTCCTGCCCAGACCCTCTCACATGGCTGATGGCACCAAACTCCAGCGATCCCGAGGAAACCAGAATCAGAACCATCCTTAATGAGACCTTCAACAGCAGCAGCTTCATGGAATTTCCATCCCAGGCAGCTCCAGCCCTTGTGAAATGCTGCAAAACCCGGAGCAGCCATGGCTGGCTGATCCCAGCTCCCAGTTAATGGTGCTGGAATTGTCCCAGTTAATGGTGCTGGAATTGTCCATTTGCATCTCCAGCTCCTTTCCCATCCTGGCTGTTCCTTCCCATTTGCTCCCTTCCTGGGGATTTGGTTTTAAGGGATGAATTTGACCCTGAAAGCCCCTGGCAGCTCCCCTGGGGCAGAGCTCGGGGGCGTTACAGAGCCCGTGAGTGCCCAGGGAAAAATGGAATTTTGGAGCTCCAGGATCCTCCTTTGCAAATGCAACAGGAACAGCAGCACTGAAACCTCCTGGAGATCCATAAAAAGCCCAGGGAAGCCCCTCCAGAGCCTCATTCCAGGTTTGCTCCCACTCCTGCTCCCCCTGGTTGAGCTGGGCCTGTGGCTCAGGTGCAAAATCAGCCTTAAATTCCCAATAATGGGAAATTATGGAATTATAAAGGTTGGAAAAGCCCTCTGAGATCGAGTCCAGCTGTTCCCTCAAGGCCACCACTGCCCCTGTCCCCAAATGCCACATCCCCATGGATGAAATCCCTCCAGGATGGGGATTCCCCACTGCTCCAAGAAACTCTGCCTCTCCTCCTGCTCATTCCCTGCCACATCCAGAGGGAGCCAGACCATTCCCCCTCATTCCCCCTCATTCTCCCAGAAAATTCTGGCTGGATTGGTTGGACTCAATTCCCAAGCTCTGGCAGAGGTGCCCAGTTTGGGGGGTGGGTGGAATTGGCCTCTGAAGTTTTCCTGTCCTCACTTCTACACCTTTTTATAAAATCCTCTTTTCCACAGGACACAGGGGCAGCAGGAAACTCAAACCATTCCCTCATCCTTGGATCCGATGCTTCTTCCCGGCCTCCCTTCCCAATCTCTGCCTCTTCCAGGCTCTGCCTCATCTCCCTCCCTTCCCTCCCAACCCTGTTTTCCAACCAAAACCCCTCTCCCATCCTACAAATTCAGTTTTCTTCCATCTCCCACTTCCAACTGCTCCTGTGCCATGAAGGTTCTGTGGGACTGGTTTTATTAATCCTTTATTAATCCTTGTTGGATTAATTCAGAATTGAAGGATAAATTGGAAGGAATCCACTGGGAGAGTTTGTGGGATTGAGGGGAACAAAGAAATCAGGGGGCAAAGCTTTTTCCAGGAGGGGTCAGACCATGGGTGGGAGAAAATGCTTGGAGCAAGTGTTAGGAAACTGTAAAAAATTCACGGAATTATGGAATGGTTGGGGTTGGGAGGGACATTAAAGCTCATCCAGTTCCAACCCCAGGAACACCTCCCACTGTCCCAGGCTGCTCCAAGCCCCATCCAGCCTGGTCTGGGAGATTTCTGGGATCCAGGGGCAGCCCCAGCTGCTCTGGGAAATCCATTCCAGGGCCTCCCCACCCTCCCAGCCAGGAATTCCTTCCCAATATCTCATCTGTCCCCACCCTCTGGCAGTGGGAGGGACAGGGCAGGGGTAGGTGGGATATTGGGAAGGAACAGACATTCCCTGGACACACATTCCCTCTGTCCTGGCACCCATCCCTCATAAAATGACACCTCAAACATGGGAAATGTTCTTCAATTCCTCCTAATTCCCAAATCCCAGTGCTTCCACCCTGACTGCAAATCAGGCTTTCCAAGCCATCCCTGAATCCCATTTTCCTGCCTCTCTAATCCCACTCTGGAGTTCTGTAGTTCTGCTCTCTATCCCATAAAACCTTTGGAAGGGATGAGCCTCCAGAGCCCCATCAAACAACATCGTTCCAGCTCGGAACCTGGGGCTTCACTGAAGCCTCTGAAATTTTTATGGCCAACTTGGCAGGAATTGCCCTTTTCCAGGTGCTTCCCATCTTCCCTGAATGTTCTGCACAGCTCTGTTGGGAAGTCTGATCCCATTCCTGACAGAGGAGGTTTGGAAAAAGCCTGGAAAAAGGGAAGGAAGGAGGAATTTCTCTTTCTTCATGGGATCAGCCCTTAAAAATACGGATTTTAGTGTGTCCATCCAAGCCTTGGTCAGGGAAAAGGGGAATATTGCAGGGATAGTGCAGGCATAGTGCAGCTTCCCAAGGTCTGGAGGGGGAGATTCCAACACCAGACTCACCCAAAAGTGCCAGGAAAGGTGAAAATGGAAGGGGATCCATCCAAAGCTGGGAGTGGTGGGAGCTGAAGGGCAATTCCCAATTCCAGGGGTTCTGGCCTCCCTTGGGATCCCTCTGGAGGTGATGGATCCTTCCCAGCTCCCATTCCTGAGCACACAAACCTCACTCATCCTCTCAGGAATTGCCATGGAAACGCTCCTGGAGATCCCAGAGCATCCCTGAGGGAGGCACAGGGCACCGTGGCTGGGACGGGGCCGTGGGGGTTGATCCCGTGGGAAAGGCAGCGGCTCCGTGCTCCCGGATCCATGGGAAGGGCTCCAGCTCCTTTCCCTCGGCACTCGGGTGTGGAGGGGGATCCAGGGAGGATTTCCCATCCAGACCCTCCTGTTCTCATTGCAATCATCCATCGTGTGCTTCCCTCAGGGAGCTCAGCCTCAGTTCCCCTGAACTTCAGCGACGGGTCCAGTCTGAGGTTTCATGGAATCTTGGAATGGTTTGGGTTGGGAGGGACCTCAAAGCCACCCATTCCCACCCCAGCCATGGCAGGGACACCTCCCACTGTCCCAGACTGCTCCAGCCCCAATGTTCAGCCTGGCCTTGGGCACTGCCAGGGATCCAGGGGCAGCCCCAGCTGCTCTGGGCACCCTGTGCCAGGGCCTGCCCACCCTGCCAGGGAACAATTCCTGCCCAATATCCCATCCAGCCCTGCCCTCTGGCACTGGGAGCCATTCCCTGTGTCCTGTCCCTCCATCCCTTGGAAATATTCCCTATTTTTCCTGTGGCCCCTTCAGGTCCTGGAAGGTCACAGTTTGGTCACCCCTGGTGTCTCCTCCAGGATGAACAATCCCACTTTTTTTCAACCAGGAAACGTCTCCCTTGGCCACACATCCATAAGCAGCTTGGCCTCTTTAACTCATCCACCACATTTTAAGGACAAACCTCCTCCTGGAATTGCTTTCTCAGCAGTTTTTGTTGCTGGCTCAGCATTCCCAACCCTGACACTGCCAGGTCCCTCCTGGGACGCTCCAGAGGTCACTCCTGCATCAACCCCCAAAGCGGGAAATGCATCCCAAAGTGTCTCCTTGCAGGAACCACGGGGTGCAGCCACTGGAGGAGGAGCAAAGCTGATTTAATTCCCATTTTTCCAGCCTGGGAGCTCATTGTGAAGGAGATTTATTGAGATCCCAACCACGGAGCCAGAGCTGGCTCTGGACAGGGGATTTTGGGAAGCTCTGGGTGGAAAGCCAGGATTTATGCCCTGGTCCCAAGATGTGAATCCTCACTGGTGCTGGCAGCTGCAGCCCTGGGAAGTCAGAAAATCAGGAAGCAAAGCCCAGGGAATGCTCTGATTTCCAGAGTGGGATGAAGAAAAAAGGGAGGAATTTGAGCACGGCCACAGGAAATGATTCCAGAACCAGGAATGAAACCCCCATACCCCAAATTCTGTCCCACAGAGGATCCACAGCTCCCAACATCCCAAATCCTCCCCACTCCACATTTTTTATCCCTGAATAAAAAGCTCAGAGCCTGAGGCTGCTCTGAGCAGGGAGATGAGAAACCATCTCCACTTTATTCCTGGTTTTTTTTTTTTCTGGCTGCAGGATCATTTATTTTATGGCCCAGGGTATAAAACTCGAGGTTCAGGACCCCAATAACTTCCTGAGCTCAGTTCCTGGGGGATTTTCCTGGAGCTGTTCCACCTTTGGCTCTGCTTTATTAAAGGAGCAGCACAGACGGAGAGATTCAGTTGGAAAAACCCAGACTAAATGAGGGACTGGGACAAAAGCTGCACGTTGGGAAGGTGGGGGAAGCCCAGAAGGTCCCTGAGGGATAATTAATTAGAGGAAGTTATTAATGGCTGTAATTAGGTTAAAAATGACTTTCTGGGAAGAGGGATTGGGGTGGGAGCTGAATGCAGGAGATCCCTCCAGCTCTCCTGGGAAAAGTTTTGGAGGCCTCAGATGGTTCTAAACCAGTCAGAAAATGCCAGGAATGAGCCCTTCCCTCTCCCAACAGCAAAACTCTGGCAAAACCCCTGGAAAAAGGGACACCCTGGAGCTGAGAGTCCCTAAATCTGTTCTTCTGTCCTCTAAATTTCCCATGTGAAGGGGGCCTTTGGGGAGGGATGTTTCCCCTCTCTCTCATCTGGATGATGTTCTCCTGGTTAAAATTCTCATTTTTAATGGAAATATTGAAATAGGCAGTGCTGGCAGTGGGGTGGGGAAGGATTCCAGCAGCTGCAGCAAAGCCCTGGAATTTGCACCAATTTAACTCAAAGACATCAAGATCCTCTCAGGCTCCAGCTCCCAGCCCTGATCCCGAATCTTATCCAGGATGGGATTTTTAAGGAAGACAAATCGTTTCAATCACTGCTGGAGCTGCCAGGTGGGTCTGACTCGAGGAGCTGTTCCCAAAATCTTTGAGCATCAGGCACCACACGATGCCCTGTCCAGCCCTTCCCATCCCTGTCCATCCATCATCCATCATCCATCCATCCATCCATCCATCCATCCATCCATCCATCCATCCATCATCCATCCATCCATCCATCCATCCATCCATCATCCATCCATCCATCCATCATCCATCCATCCATCCATCATCCATCCATCCATCCATCCATCCATCCATCCATCATCCATCATCCATCCATCATCCATCCATCATCCATCCATCCATCCATCCATCCATCCATCCATCCATCCATCATCCATCCATCATCCATCCATCCATCCATCCATCCATCATCCATCATCCATCCATCCATCCATCATCCATCATCCCTCCTCCATCCATCATCCATCCATCCATCCATCCATCCATCCATCCATCCATCCATCCATCCCTCCATCCCTCCATCCATCCATCATCCATCCATCCATCATCCATCCATCCATCCATCCATCCATCCATCCATCCATCCATCATCCATCATCCATCCATCATCCATCCATCCATCATCCATCATCCATCATCCATCCATCATCCATCCATCATCCATCCATCATCCATCATCCATCCATCCATCCATCCATCCATCATCCATCCATCATCCATCCATCATCCATCCATCATCCATCATCCATCCATCCATCCATCCATCCATCCATCCATCCATCCATCCATCCATCCATCCATCCATCATCCATCCATCCATCCATCCATCATCCATCCATCATCCATCCATCATCCATCCATCATCCATCATCCATCCATCCATCCATCCATCCATCCATCATCCATCCATCCATCATCCATCCATCCATCCATCCATCCATCATCCATCCATCATCCATCCATCCATCCATCCATCCATCCATCCATCCATCCATCCATCCATCCATCCATCATCCATCCATCATCCATCCATCCATCCATCATCCATCATCCCTCATCCATCCATCATCCATCCATCCATCCATCCATCCATCCATCCATCCATCCATCCCTCCATCCCTCCATCCATCCATCATCCATCCATCCATCCATCATCCATCATCCATCCATCATCCATCCATCATCCATCCATCCATCATCCATCATCCATCCATCATCCATCCATCATCCATCCATCATCCATCATCCATCCATCCATCCATCCATCCATCCATCCATCCATCCATCATCCATCCATCCATCATCCATCCATCCATCCATCCATCCATCCATCCATCCATCCATCATCCATCATCCATCCATCCATCCATCATCCATCCATCCATCCATCCATCCATCCATCCATCCATCATCCATCCATCATCCATCATCCATCCATCATCCATCATCCATCCATCCATCCATCATCCATCCATCCATCATCCATCCATCCATCATCCATCCATCCATCCATCCATCCATCCATCCATCCATCCATCATCCATCCATCATCCATCCATCCATCCATCATCCATCCATCCATCCATCCATCATGTGGATGTGTCACTGCTGGGATTCACAGAAGATGATTCCTGTGTATCCCAGCAGAGTTTGTCATAAATCGTGGGGATGTTTTGGTGTCACCTGAAAGATTCCCATTGTTCTCCATCAGGAAATTGTCCTCCTGCCTCTTTTTATATCCTTGGAATGTGTTTTTTCCTGGGAAAACTCTGGCGGGTTGGACAGGACCCAACACTTGGAGCTGCCACTGCTCAACTCCAACCATGGAAGAGCAAAGCAGGGAAGTCACCAGGGATGAAATCCCTCCTGGAGATGGAATTGCTGTGGGACTTTAAGGAGCTGTGGGAATGCATGGGAGATAACCTGGGAAAGCTGCCCTCATCCCAAGAAATGTGAAGCAAGGCATCAAAAACCTGTTGGAGCTGCATCTCAAGGGGCATCAATTACAGAGAAGGAACCTCTCCCAGGAAGCCTGGGAGGGATCCTGGGGTGGAACGGGAATTCGGGACTTACTCTTTGCTCCTGGGTGGCCACAAAGGTCTGGAATCCAGGGGCCACCCCAAATCCCAGCTCCTGGACGAAGGGAGGCTCAGACTGGCTGTGGATCTGCACCTTGACTCCGGCCTCGAATGTCGTCTCCTCTGGAAGAGAAGGGGGAGGTTAAGGAGCTCGAGAACAGCTGGAATGTTCCCACCTGGATGATCAGATCCCTGGCAACTGAGGGAGGAAATCCAGCAATCGGATTTGCTGGGAGCAGAACCTCCTGCACCTCGTCCCAAATCAGCTCCCACTGGCACCAGGAGCATCCCTGGCTCCTGATCCTCCCTGGAACAGTGGCTCCAGCCTGCTCTGAACTTCCAAGGAAGAGAAAGGGGGGACCTCCCATTTCCAGCTGGAATTTGGTTGGAGGACACTTTGGTGACATTCCCACATCACCAAACCAAACCAACTCCTCCTTCCCCAGCACGAGCTGTTCCCACTTTCCAGGAGGGCTCCAATGCTGAGGATTCATGGATTCATGGATTCATGGATTCCCCTCTGCTGTCCCATCCCTGACACAGCCTGAGGCCACTTGGGAATGTTGGTCATGAAATGACATAAAAAATGTCCTAAATGTCAAGGAATTTTGGGATTGGCAGCTGCTCCAAGCTGGAAAAGCCTTTTGGGCTTGGACACATCAGAGCTCAGGGTGATGGGAGGTTTCCACATTCCAAATCCACCTGGAGTAACTTGAGGTCAGTCCCTCTTTTCCACTAAAATGAGTGGACAAAAGTCACCAAGTGGCTTTGGAAGCAGAACTGAGGAGATCAGACCGGCCCCGTGGGCTCCTAACCCCACACACCCAGGACTGGCACCTCCTCTCCTCGGGATTCCTGCTGCTCCCACATCCCAACAAACCTGAGATTCCACCTGGGGCTAAGGAATGACAGGGAAGTTGTTAACAAACCCAAATTTGTCCTAAACCTGGAATATTCCTGGATCTGGATCCACGCTGGTGACCAGCAGTGCCACCTCCACATCTGAGGAGTTTCTGTTGGAGGATGAATCATTCCTCAGCTTCCCACTATTCTTTAGGATTTTCCTACTATTTCATTGTGCATTTCAAGTTCTAACAGCTCTGGGAGAATTTCAGGGGAATCCCAACCATTCCCAGCTCTGGAGCTGCTTCTCCAAGGTCTGCTCGAAGAATGCTGGGAGGACACAGGCAGGGGACAAGGGGACAATGAGGGGACACTGGATGAGGTTTTGTGGATCTCAGGAATTCAGGATTTAACTCTGCTTGCAAAGGGCTCTGCCACTTTCTCCCAAGAGAATTTTCCTCACAGGATCATGGAACCCTGGAATGGTTTGGATTGGGAGGGACCTCAAAGCCCACCCAGTGCCACCCCTGCCATGGCAAGGACACCTCCCACTGTCCCAGGTGCTTCAGCCCCAATGTCCAGCCTGGCCTTGGGCACTGCCAGGGATCCAGGGGCAGCCCCAGCTGCTCTGGGCACCTGTGCCAGGGCCTGCCCACCCTGCCAGGAATTCCTTCCCAAAATCCCACCTAAACAGATCCTGCTCACCCAGAAGCTGCCAAGGCAAAAAAAGCGAGACCGCAGCGGTGGGGATGGGTTCAGGTTGGAATTTGCCAGGATAAACGGGAGCGTCCCAGTGCTTGGATCCCCTCCCTTCCAGCCCCTCCAAGGCGTCACCTCCCAGCTCAGCAAAGCCATGGCCAAGAGCTGATCCAGGAGTTTGGAATTCTGGAGTCCCCGGGCCAGACACTGCTGTCACCTCCTGGGAAAAGCCCAGCCCAAAGCACACATTCCCACAGTTTTTGGGGACAAACCCCTGCCAGCTCTTCCCAAATGCCATTGGTGATGGAGAACATCCCAATCCCATCCCAATCCCATCCCAATCCCATCCCATCTCCACAGCCCCACAGCATCCCAGGATCTGCCCCAGCTGCCCAAATCCCAGACCAGGCTCAAACGCTTCCCAAGATTCCCCCAACCCTTCCAGCTCCAATTCCCATCCCATTATTCCCACTCCTGCTGATCCCACCCACCCCCACGGCTCTGCCGGGTGTTGATCCCCTTCCAGCACTCCAGAGGAGATTCCATCTGCTTCCCTCAGTAATTCCCTGACACCTCAGATGAAAATACTCCTATTTAGTTGAATTTGTTGGGCAACAGGAATTTTCCCAAAATATTTTCCATCCAAAACTCCTCTGCCCATTTCTGCACCTGCCCCAGCTCTAAATCCATGGATTTCCCATGTCCAGCTCTATCCATGGGTAAATCCCTGTCCATCCATACCAAGATCCAGCCTGCAGGTATCCAAATTAATCTTAAAAACAGCAGGATTTGGAATTTTAAATGGGAAATCCTGGAATGAAGCCAGCGGTGCCCATGGAAAGGGAGGGAAAGGCCACACTGTGGAAAAGACTTTGGGATTAAACCCCACATTTGTGGAATCCCATCAGTGATGATAACCCAGAAAACAAAATAAACAGGATTTTTTAAGAGGAGCTGCCAACGCCAGGCAGCTTTCCTTGTTTTTCCCGCACAGGGATGAAACCAAAAACATGGAATTGGCTTGGAAAAATTGTCCCTTCTCCTAAAATATCTATTCCTTCCAAAATCCCTGTTTGCTGCTAGGAGAGGGGAGTTAAAAGCCCAGCTTGGATGGAAGTGCCTGGATCAGAACTCATTAACTGCATCCGAAATATTCCACACCCATGCTGGGATTCAGGAGCTTTAGTGAGGATTAAATATTTCCTGGAATTGTGAGAAAAGGGAGGGCCCAGCAGCACCAAAAATCTGGGTTTGGGTTCATTCATTTCAGAAGGAATTTTCCCTGGACACAGCAAATCCCAAAGGGCTCCGTGGCACTGGAGAGGGCTCTGGATGTCCCAGGGGAAAATCCCAGCCATGATTTTATTCATATTTCCAATTTCAGGAATTTTTGACCATTTTACAACTTCTTTTTCCAATTTGACTTTCTTTTTTCCCAGTTTTTTCTAATTTTAGCATCATTTGGAATGGCTTTTTCTGGGAGTTCTGGGACTGAGCCACTGATCTTCCCATCCCATTTTTTACAAACACCCATCACCATGGGGAAAAATAATCCTGGAATCCTTGGATTTGCTCAGAGAAACTAAAATCAATCCCAATCTCTTGGGATTTGGGTTGCACTTCCCAGTTTTTAACCTCATTTGGGACGTTTGGAACACTTCATTTATCCCCAGCCCCACTCTCAGGGCTTGGAAATTCAGTTTATAGCCCATTCCAGGCTGGGAATAATAAAAAATTCCTTGGAAATTGCATTTTTCCATACAGTAAATCCATGTACCCAGCAGAGTCTCCCAATGAATCCTGAGCCCAGTTTTTGGAATCACCCATCCACATGGGGAAAAGTAACCCTGAAATCTTCAGATTCAAAATCAATCCAAATCCCTTGGGATTTGGCACACCCCAGTTTTAAACCTTATTTTGGGATGTGAGGAAGCAAAACCAATTCCTTCATCTCCAGCCCCACTCTCAGAGCCTGGAAATTCTGCTTTTAGTGCATTCCAGGTTGGGAATAACCCAGGATTCCTTGAGAACTGAATTTTCCCACACATGAAATCCATTCCTGCTTCCAGGGCGGTGTCTCCCAACAAATCCCGAGCTGTTCTTTTCCCTGCAGGATTAAAGGATCTTGAATTAAATCCAGGATTAATTCAGCACCTGCTCCCAGCTGGCTGCAGGGGGAAGCTCAACTTCCTACTCCTGCTGTTGCCTTTCCAGGGCGTTTTTGGGAAGAGCATCCCTGGAAAACTCTGCAGGGAGCTCCGGTAGAGCTTGGCTGGGACGAAATTTCAGGAATTAAAATTCCAAGTGCTGCCAAAAGCGGGAGCTTCCCTGTCACCCTGCCTGGTCCTGTCCAAACACATCCAATTCCACCTGGGAATGAACAGCTGGAGCTGATCCTGGCACTGATTTATTGGGAAATGAGGATACAGCCAGAGCTGGGAAGTGTTTCTGGTGGAATTGTTATCCCCAGTTCTGCAACTGTGATTCCTCACTTCTGGAATGGTTATTCCAGAATAACCATAACCATAGCTCTGGAATTGTTATCCTCTGGAATTGTTATCCTCTGGAATTGTTGGCCCCAGCCAGCAGCTCCAGGGGTATATTCCTGCTTGGAGAAAGCCAAAGCAGGTCCCACACGGCTCCATCTGGGAATTCCTCAGTAAATTCCCATAAATCTTCTGCACCAGAGGGAAGAGAGCTGGGAAAGGTTTGGATTCTCCTGGATTTTCACTGTCCTTGGCCTCAGTCTCCCTTCTGTATAATGGGAACGACATCCCAAGGAATTCCTTGGGCTGGAAGTGTCTCCAAGGGCTCTTCCCACCCCCAGGAGGGGCTGGGGGGCGGCAACGGCGCCGGGGCAGCTGCAGGAGCCACATCTGGCAGGGAGCCCAGATGTGCATCCCGGGAGGACACTTGGGCCTGGGATTCCCAGTGCTCCTCCAGAAGGAAGGACCTGGAGCAGGAGCCAGAGCTGGCCCGGGAATGCTGTGGGATGTCGAGTTCAGCCCGAGGTTTTCCAGCATCCTTTGCTTGATATCGCCATGGAAACGGTGAGCCAGGGCTCCCCACCATTCCCAGGGCTCCCCACCCTTCCCAGGGATCCCCAAACTTCCCGGAGTTCCCCAACCTTCCCAGGGATCCCCAACCTTCCCAGGGATCTCCAGCCTTCCCAGGGCTCCCCAACCTTCCCGGGGCTCCCCAAACCTTCCAGGAATTTTCTCTTCCCAGGGCTCCCCCATCTTCCAGGGCTCCCCCACTTCCCAGGAACCACCCCACCTCCTGTGTGACCCCTGGGAAGGGCAGGAATTCCCAGCACGGGATGGAGCAGCCCGAGCTGTTCTGGGTGTGCTCCCTGTTCCCACCAACCCCGAGATTCCCAAAATCCTCCCACACTCCTCATGATTCCGGGACTCGGATTTGTGTCCTCAGGTGCCCCCAGCTGAGCAGGGGATCCCTGGATGCTATCTGTGCTCCCAGGGAGTCTCCTGCCCCTCCAACCCCTCCATATCCAGGCAGGAATCTTGACCGAACTCTCAACGCTCCCATTTTTCCCAGACAAAGATTTCTAGATTAAAACAAAACATCCAATTGCCATGGAAACGTGGGAGCTGCAATCCCACCCTGGGAAAACGTGGAGTTGTGAAGTTTCACCCGTTTGGCTGGCCCGAGCATGCTCTCATTTCCATGGATTTGGGGTTTTAGTTCCCTGGAAGCTGCCTGGGAATGGGGATCCAAGGGTTCATCCCAGCTGAGGCCACGCAGGGAAAACCACTCGCTCCAGATTTGTCCCGAGTGTGTTTCTGCTGTGGGCTGAGCTCCGGGAGCAATCAGGGACAAGGAATTTCCCCCTGGATAAAAGGGAGATGTCTGTCACATCCAGCTGGGAAAAGGGGCTGTTCCCACCGGGATACAACAGCACCGATGTCCTGGGGCTGTGTGGGGTCCGGGGACACCCAGCCCCCCTGGATTCAAGGAAATAAATTTATCCTGGAGAAAAGGAGGCTCAGGGGGGACCTTCTGACTCCACAACTCCTGGACAGGATGAGGCAGCCGAGGGGATCGGGATTTCTCCTGGGAAAAAGGGACAGGATGAGAGGAAATGGCCCCAGGCGTGTCAGGGGAGGCTCAGGTTGGATTTCGGGAAAATTGTCTCATGGAAAGGGTGGTCAGGCCCTGGAAGGGGCTGTCCAGGGAGGTTTGGAGCCATCCCAGGTGTCAGCACAGCACGACACCATCTCTGTCTGCTGCAGGGAGAGGGAACGGCAGGAACGGGAGAGAGAGGGAAAAGCGGCTTTGTCAGGAAAAGAGGGAATTCGTCATCCCAAGGAAATTCGGGATGGAGCAAAGGCTGGGAAAGAAGCAAAGGGGTCTCTGATCCCAAGGGATGAACGCATGGAGCCAATGCTTCCCTCTGGCACCTCTGGAATTCCAGCCTGGAAGTGTCCCAGGCCAGGCTGGATGGGGCTTGGAGAACCCAACCCAAAGCATTCCATGGTTCTGGAACTCCTTCAACTGGGGTAAATATCCAGGACAAACCCGAGCTCCCACCTACCCTGGGATGTAACTTCCCTACAGAAATTCCCGATTTATCTCCCAGTTTTTGTTTATTTGGTGCCTTCCACCCCATCCCTGGGTCCTGGAGAGGGAAGGGGCAGGAGCTGGGACTCCAGAGCTCCTCCAGCCCTTCCCCAGCCGGGAGAGGAGGTTTTTCCCCGCTCCCTCCTTTCCCAATTCCCTCCCTTCCCGAGGAGCAGGAGGTGTTGTACAACCCCACGGAGCCGCTGTGCTATTTTTAGGGAACATATTGCATTTGCATCCCAAATCTGGGGCCAGATGGCTCCATGGATATTATTGAAAAGCTCCTTACATAATCCAGGAGCAGGAGAAAGCACCAGGATTCCAGCCCAGGGCTGGGAAAGGTTTTCCTGGATGAGCAGGAGCCAGGAATTCAATATTCCAGCTCCTTGCTCGTATCCTGTTAAGGTTAATTTTTAGTCATTAAAAAGAGGGAACAAATGTCTGGGAAGCTGCTCTCCTGGGGGTCATCCCAGGGCAGGCAGGAATGATCCTGGGATGCTGCTTCCACAATTTCTCCGTGCTGGGGAAGGAATAAAAACCCCCTTCCCACCTCAGCATCCCTTGGGAATCACATGTGGCAGTGAAGGGTGACCACAGGAGGGATGAGAGCCAGAAGATCCTGAGCTCCATGGATATTTTTGAAAAGCTCCTTACATAATCAACGAGCAGGAGGAAGCACCAGGATTCCAGCCCAGGGCTGGGAAAGGTTTTCCTGGATGAGCAGAAGCCAGGAATTCAATATTCCAGCTCCTTGCTCTTGTCCTATTAAACTACATTTCTAATAATTTAAATGAGGGAACAAGTGTCCCATAACCTGCACTCCTGCAGGGATCATCCCAGGGCAGGCAGGAATGATCCTGGGATGCTGCTTCCGTGATTTCTCCATGCTGGGGAAGGAATCAAAACGCCCTTCCCACCTCAGCATCCCTTGGGAATCACACGTGGCAGGGAAGGTGCAGGAGGGAGCAGAGCCCCGGGCATCCCTGGGAGCTGTAGGCAGGAACGGGGAGTGGGGAAGGAGCAGAGATTCCCGGGAGGGAGGGAGGGAGGGAGGGAGGGAGGGAGGGAGGGAGGGAGGGAGGGAGGGAGGGAGGGAGGGAGGGAGGGAGGGAGGGAGGGAGGGAGGGAGGGAGGGAGGGAGGGGGGGATGTTCCATCCAGAGCCGGAGGTGTCACCCGTCTGTCAGCCTCGTTCAGCTGCTGCCCCCAGGGACTGGGATGATCCCAAATAAATCAAAATAAAAGAAAACAGCTCTGAAAGGCACAGAACCAGATCTTGCTCATCCCTCCCACTCCAGGAGCTTTGCTGCTTCCCCTGGAACATCCTGAAAAATTAAATAGGGAAAAGCTGGTGCTGATTCTGGCTGGTGGAGGAGCCAGAGGGAAGCAGAATTGCCAGGGATGAGGAGGGGTCCTGGCAGTGCTGCTGCCCCTTTGGGATGGATGGATGATGGATGGATGATGGATGATGGATGGATGATGGATGATGGATGGATGATGGATGGATGATGGATGATGGATGGATGGATGATGGATGGATGATGGATGGATGGATGGATGGATGCATGGAATGTCCAGCCACATTTTGGTATGGATGAAAGGGAGATCACAAAATCCTGGAGTGGTTTGGGTTGGAAGAGACCTCAAATCCCACCCAGTGCCACCCCTGCCATGGCAAGGACACCTCCCACTGTCCCAGGCTGCTCCAGCCCCAATGTCCAGCCTGGCCTTGGGCACTGCCAGGGATCCAGGGGCAGCCCCAGCTGCTCTGGGCACCTGTGCCAGGGCCTGCCCACCCTGCCAGGGAACAATTCCTGCCCAATATCCCATCCAGCCCTGCCCTCTGGCACTGGGAGCCATTCCCTGCCTCCTGTCCCTCCATCCCTTGTCCCCAGTCCCTCTCCAGCTCTCCTGGAGCCCCTTTGGGCCCTGGGAGGGGCTCTGAGCTCTCCCTGGAGCTTCTCCTCTCCAGGAAAGGATTTTCCCTCTCTGTATCCCAAAGCATTGCAGCACCTCTCTCCCTTTGTCCCCCAGTGTCCCCAGGTGTCCCCCCCTCCCCCATGGGGGATTTTATGGATAAATAAATGGAATTATAAAAACATTTGCAGTGAGTTTCCTGCCACCCACAGGGCATTCCCAGCTCCGAGGGGAAGGATTTCCCAACCAACCTGGGAAAACTCCAGGCATCTCTGGCTGCTGGGATTGGGCTGGAGAGAGGAAAAATAGACCAAAATATCCATCAGTGCCTACCTGATGGGAATTTGGGAATGGTGTTGCTGACACTGGAAAGTTTTCAAGGAATGGGGATAAAACAGCAGGAGGTGAAATCCAGTGACTGGATAAGAATGAGGCAAAGCTGAATCCCGGTGGATTCTCCAAGAGAGACAAACAAGGGAATTCCTCATCTCCTGGCCACCTCAGAGCTGACCACCAATCCCAGCGGTCACCATGGTGACCATTCACCCACCCCATCCCTGGACTTATCCAGATGGAAAATCCCTTTTTAAGGAGTTCTGGAGGGTGGGGTGGCTCCAGTCCGGATTTCATCCCACTCTCCTCCCAACACCTCCCCAGGTGCCAACAGCCCACGGGAGGGGACACGGGAATGGATGGGACAGGGAAAGGAGCACCCAGGAGTGGCTGGGATGGGAAGAGGAGCAGGAAAGGCAGGATTTGGGAGGAGTCCAGCACAGCTTGGGTTGTGTCTGGCGAGGGGAAAGCTCCGGATCCTCTCTATAAATATTCCCAGGCAAACACCAGACGGGAGCAGAACATTTCCACTGGCAGGAAAAACAGTGGGGAAAACAAAGGATCCAGACTGGAACAGGTTATCCCGGGATACCAACCCAAACTCCTTCATCTGGGGACACTGCAGCCCGCTCCCAGCCCCAGCTGAGGGGACAGCACACAAATAAAGACAGCCTTTGACATTCTCCCCTCAGAATCAGCTCTGCTGTCCCCTGGGATGTGAGTTGTGAGCTGCTCCAGCCTGGAATTACAGGGAGTGTCCATGACCTGCAGGACTTGGAGGAAAAGGTTGGGAAAATGCTGGAGAGAAGCCCTCAGGGGAACACTCCAGGGGCTGTAGGAGCAAACTGGGGGATCCTCTGCTCCCCACTGGGACTGGGCCAAGACTTTGGCTTTGGGGGGATGTTGGATATGGGCAGAATGGGGGGAAAGTAGGATCCTTCCCTGGAAGTGACAATTCCAAGAGAACTGAAGGTCCCCTGGGTGGATCCAAGGTGAGCAGACCCCAAGGATGAGCGGAGCTGGCTCAGAGCCCTTTTTCTCCAGGCATGAATTCCATGCAAGAGGAAACTCCCCCAGCTGTGCCAGGCGAGGTTTGGGTTGGATATTGGGAACATTTCTTCACGGGAAGGCTTGTCCAGTGCTGGACTCCCTATTCCTGCAGGGATTTAAATCCATGGGGATGTGGCATCTGGGGACAGGAGCCAGTGGTGGCCTTGGCAGTGCTGGGGGATGTTGGACTCATCTCAGAGGGCTTTTCCAATCTGAACAATTCCATAACCCTGGATTCCAAGCCATCTTTCCTCACGAAGACAGGAATTCTCCTCCCCTGCATGGCACATTTTGGGACGGTTAACATCAAATCCCTCTCTCCCTCCGGACACCCCCATTTTCTTTCCTTCACCCTGAGCTTCCACAGACAGAAAAGAGACTTTTCCATCCACAAACCCCTTCCCTTCCCACTGCTCCCACTCCAAAATATCCGAGCAGCTCCTCGTGTGGGATCCCCTGTCACTCGGCCAAACCCTGCAGACGGCTCTTCCCTCTTTTCCTGGAATAGCAGCTGTGGAAAAGGAAACCACAACACAAACATTGCAAGGGCTGCACTGCACACAGGCACGGCCCTTTTCCCAAGGGCTTCCCTGGCAGAATCCCAAACCCATCCCAGCCAGCCCTGTTTGTGCCCAGGGCACTGCTGCACCCAGCTCAGGACTGTCCCCAACCTGTCCCAGCTCAGGACTGTCCCCTGTCCCAGCTCAGGACTGTCCCCAACCTGTCCCAGCTCAGGACTGTCCCCTGTCCCAGCTCAGGACTGTCCCCAACCTGTCCCAGCTCAGGACTGTCCCCTGTCCCAGCTCAGGACTGTCCCCTGTCCCAGCTCGGGACTGTCCCCAACCTGTCCCAGCTCAGGACTGTCCCAGCTCAGGACTGTCCCCAGCCTGTCCCAGCTCAGGACTGTCCCCTACCTGTTCCAGCTCAGGACTGTCCCCTGTCCCAGCTCAGGACTGTCCCCAGCCTGTCCCAGCTCAGGACTGTCCCCAGGCCTGGCTCAGGACTGTCCCCAACCTGTCCCAGCTCAGGACTGTCCCCAGGCCTGGCTCAGGACTGTCCCCAACCTGTCCCAGCTCAGGACTGTCCCCAGGCCTGGCTCAGGACTGTCCCCAGGCTGTCCCAGCCAGGCTGTGGCGCAGCTGCTGGCCCAGAGCAGGAGGAAGGGCTGGGAATGTGACCGGGAAGGGCCCGGGTGCAGCACGGTCACCCACGGCTCCTGTCACTGTGTCACTGTGTCACTGTCACTGTGTCACTGTCACTGTCACTGTCACTGTGTCACTGTCACTGTCACTGTGTCACTGTGTCACTGTCACTGTGTCACTGTCACTGTGTCACTGTGTCACTGTCACTGTGTCACTGTCACTGTCACTGTCACTGTGTCACTGTCACTGTGTCACTGTGTCACTGTCACTGTCACTGTGTCACTGTCACTGTCACTGTGTCACTGTCACTGTGTCACTGTCACTGTCACTGTGTCACTGTGTCACTGTGCCACTGTGTCACTGTCACTGTCACTGTGTCACTGTCACTGTGTCACTGTCACTGTCACTGTCACTGTGTCACTGTCACTGTGTCACTGTCACTGTCACTGTGTCACTGTGTCACTGTGCCACTGTGTCACTGTCACTGTCACTGTGTCACTGTCACTGTGTCACTGTCACTGTCACTGTGTCACTGTGTCACTGTCACTGTGTCACTGTGTCACTGTCACTGTGTCACTGTCACTGTCATTGTCACTGTGTCACTGTGTCACTGTCACTGTGTCACTGTCACTGTCACTGTCACTGTGTCACTGTGTCACTGTCACTGTGTCACTGTGTCACTGTCACTGTCACTGTGTCACTGTCACTGTCACTGTGTCACTGTCACTGTGTCACTGTCACTGTCACTGTGTCACTGTGTCACTGTGCCACTGTGTCACTGTCACTGTCACTGTGTCACTGTCACTGTGTCACTGTGTCACTGTGTCACTGTGTCACTGTCACTGTCACTGTGTCACTGTCACTGTGTCACTGTCACTGTGTCACTGTGTCACTGTGTCACTGTGTCACTGTCACTGTGTCACTGTCACTGTGTCACTGTCACTGTCACTGTGTCACTGTCACTGTCACTGTCACTGTCACTGTCACTGTGTCACTGTGTCACTGTCACTGTCACTGTGTCACTGTGTCACTGTGTCACTGTGTCACTGTCACTGTCACTGTGTCACTGTCACTGTGTCACTGTGTCACTGTGTCACTGTGTCACTGTCACTGTGTCACTGTCACTGTCTCACTGTGTCACTGTCACTGTGTCACTGTGTCACTGTCACTGTCACTGTCACTGTGTCACTGTCACTGTGTCACTGTGTCACTGTCACTGTCACTGTGTCACTGTGTCACTGTGTCACTGTGTCACTGTGTCACTGTCACTGTCACTGTGTCACTGTCACTGTCACTGTCACTGTCACTGTCCCCACAGAGCCAGGGCAGCTGCCCCAGCCCTGGGGAGGTCACTGAGGCACCCCCAGCCCCTCTGGGGGACTGTCCCCAGCTGTCCCCAAAGCACAGGAGGATGAGCTTCCCTCACTCCATGATGGGACAATGGGAGGAAAAGGCTGAATCCAAGGATTTGGGTGCCTTTCTCACACCCAGATCCATCCTCCTCCCCCTGCCCCCTCGCCTTGTCCCTCTTTGTCCCCAGCTGGGTCCCCCCACACCCAGAGATTCATTTTGTCCCCTCTGTGCCCATCAAGTCCTTCCCAGTTCTGCCTCCTCCAGGGGAGCCCAGCAGAGCCCTGGCAGCAGCTCAGCCATTCCCTCGGAGCAGATTCTTTCCTATCCCAGAGCTGCCCATTTGTCCCTCCAGAGCAGATTATTTGTTCCTTCAGAGCTGTTTATTTGCTCCTCCAAAGCTGATTTTTTGTTCCTTCAAAGCAAATTATTTACTCCTCCTGATCAGATTATTTTATATTCCACACCAGGGTTTTTTTCATCCAAACCAGATTTTTTTGTCCCTCCAGAGCACATTCTTTGCTCCCCCAGTGTAGATTATTTAATATTCTAGAGCAGATCAGATATTGCATCAGAGAAAGTAATTTATCCTTCAGAGCAGATTCTTTATTCCTCCAGAGCAGCTTGTTTGTTCTTCAAGCAGAATCTTTGCTCTTTCCGAGCTGTTTATTTATTCCCCCGAGCAGATTGTTTAATATTCCAGAACAGATTATTTATTCCTCCAGAACAGATTATTTCATATTCCAGATCAGATTCTTTTGTCCCCCCAGAGCTGCCCCAAGCAATGCTGCTTTAAGAGAACACTGCCAGGTCCTGCTGCTGCTCAGCACAATTTAAACCCTTCCAGAGCCTCTCCAGCAGGGAAACCCTTCCCTGGGGTGGAAAACCCTTCCCACACCCTCCTCAGCACCAGGAGTTCAGGAATTACCCTCGGGAAGCACCTGGGAGGTCTCAAGCACCAACTGGAGAAAATGGGAGCAAAAGATGATCCCTGGGCCAAAGGGATTAATCCAATTAAATTTAAATAGCCTTTGGAAGAGACTTTTATCTCCAAAGCTTTTTCCAGCCCTGAAATCTCCTGGAGTCTCCCTGGGACTGATTAAAATGCTCTGAGCTCCAGGAAGGAAATGGAGCCACCCAGAGAAGGGTTGGGATCAGGGAATGACCTGGATGATTCCCGAGGGAAAGCAGAGCATCCCCAAACCTCACCTGGGGCTCCGAGACCTCGCTCCCAGTGCTCGGAAAAATCAGGAATAAAAATCCAATGTTTGCAAACACCTTTAGAGCTCCTGGGACAGTGAACAGCCCCAAACTTTGTCACCTTGGTGGCACCACCCCCAATTCCAAGGTTTTTCCCATATTTTCCCACATATTCCCAAGTGTTGGTGCTATTTTGAAGGCTCCTATTTCAGTTCTGGGCATTTGACAGCAACAAAGCTCCAAGGAAAGCTGGAAATGCAGATTTCATTTTAACACCTCATCCATTGGCTTTTAAGGCCTTATCTCAGCTCTCCCAGATTCCCAAAGCCAGAGGGTTCGGATTCCTTTGGATTTGCCTTCAATAAATATTTCCTTGAATTTGGGGCTTTTTTTATATATATTTTTTTTTTTTTTTTTAAGGAGGCTTTTGAAGCATCCACAGCCCTGGAAGGATTTTCCTGTGCTTGATTTGTGCTCACAGCCTTTGGTTGAACAAAATTTGGACAATTCCAGAGAGGAGAAATTCCAGAGAAACTTCCAGGGCCTAAAGGGGCTCCAGGAGAGCTGGAGAGGGACTGGGGACAAGGGATGGAGGGACAGGAGGCAGGGAATGGCTCCCAGTGCCAGAGGGCAGGGCTGGATGGGATATTGGGAAGGAATTCCTGGTTGGGAGGGTGGGGAGAGGCTGGGATGGAATTCCCAGAGAAGTCGTTTTGGTTAAAAATCAGCTGGGAAAAGCCACGGCTGCACAGGGAATTCCTGCATCCTGGAGAGGCTGGGCATTCCCAGGCAGCAATAACTGGGAAAATCCCCCCAAACCCAGGGGCTCAGGGCTGCTCATCCTTCTGAAAATGGGAATAAATGGGGCCCAGAAAGGCAAAGGGGCCTGGGGCAGGAATAACCCAGAGGGGCTCAGGACAGAAGTCGTTGGTTTTTATGAATAGGAAAATCTGCCCTTGGATCAGCTCACTCAAGGCAGGGGGACCTTTAGGGGTCTGCTTGGTGTCACCTAAAATGTGCTGTGTCCTGGGGAGAGCCAGCATTCCCCAGAATAGCCAGCATTCCCTGAATTATCCAGGATTCCCTGAATTAGCCAGCATTCCCTGAATTATCCAGGATTCCCTGGGTCAGCCAGAATTCTTGGAATCAGCGTTCCCAGGAAGAACAGGTCCACATTTGCCAGCTGCCAGCAGCCCCTGGTGTCCCAGAGCAGCCCCGACAAATTAATTCATGTTTGATTGAGCAGCCGCAAACCCCAGGGAGGAGCAGCAGCTCAAAGGTTCCTCAGGGTTTGGGTCTTCCAGGTTCCACAAACCCCACGAACTCCAGGTTTTGGGAATTGCTCTCTAGGACCTCTGGAATTCTCCTGGAGCTGGGGAGAGCCAAGGCAGGGCTTGAAAAGCAACTTTGGCTCTGTTGAGATGGAGCAGGAGCTGCTGTTCCCATATGCCCAGGGATTTATAGGAGCTGCTCCAGGCTTGGATTGCCCCTGGGATTGCTGGTGTGGGATGAGTGGAATTGCTGGAGGGATATTTTCCTTAAATCCAAATATTGTTTGGATTCAATAAACAGGGGGAATGTTCATTTATAGCTGCTTTTGGATTTCTGAGCCAAAGAGGGGATTTTTTAGCCAGGTTTGGCAGCTGGGAGAGGGCAGGAGCCTGGAATTTCCTACAGCGGGTTTCCTGAGCAGGCAGTGAGGGAGGTCATGGGAAAACATTCCCATGTTTTGTCCATCA